>NC_142609.1:29758965-30058965 GCF_041222555.1 Hakea prostrata | reverse complement strand
GGAAAGAAAGTCCTAAACAAGTATATATAACATATTAGGAAAGATACCTAGAAGGAAAGAGATCAAATCATCCAAAACAGACCAATTATGTGGTTGCTGTCCTCATTGGTCGATTGATTGGTCTACTGCCTCAGTCGACCAAGCGGTCGACCAACTGAGACAGTGGCTTACAAAATCAGAGATTTTTTATTACAAATCCAAATTTGGTGATTCAAAAGAGCACCAAACAAGAGGGAATATACAAGGATAGTATGTTGGTATATAGAGGACTTCAAAACCCTAATAATATCAAGTCTTCAAGTTACAAATTAGGAAACAAAAACATACCATAATTAGATCAATCATGGTTCTTGAAGAAATCATATCAAAATCATTGACGAAAAACTATAGGATGATGGATTACTAATCCGATAAAGAATTCATGTAAAGCATGCATAGATCTTCTAGAAAAATAGATCTAAGACTGAAGAACATTGAATCTAAAAAGGAAAAAAAATGAATACATGTTTTCCTTCAAAAGCGAGTGATGACCTTGATGAAGATCATCCACCAAGCTTTAGATCCTTAGGAAAAGAGAGGGAATGAGTAGAGTGATGGTTGCAACAGAGATGCAACATCATCTCTACTGTCCTCAATAGAAAAGGAAAGAAAAATAATGGAGAATCAAAGACGAAGCATAGAAGAGGATGATCCCATACCTTTTTGTGTAAATGCAAGAGATTTGACGAAGATCTGTCAAGAAAATCACCAAGGATGCAGAGGAGATGACTTGAAGAGAGCTCTAGTTCGTTCCAAAGAGTTTGGAGGCACAAAAGACAAATTAGATTCAAAGTTGGGCTTAAATAGAGAAGCCAAGACCTAATTCAACAAAACAAGACCCATTGGTCGATTGGTTGGTCGACTGGCCAAGTCGACCAAGCAGGACTGCAAGTCCAAAACATGGAATTGAAGGCTCAGATCAAATCCAAACTTGAAGGGGTTTTGCACACACACCAAGTGGCTTATCTAGTAGGTAGAAATGCCTTCGAACCAAGTCAGAGAGTAATCCAAGTCCATGAACTAATTCCTTCATCAACAGGGTGCAATTTCCATAAATGGAACACTGTCATCAACACTCATGGATTCTAAGCCATACACCAAGTCTTCCACTAGGATGGCCCATAGTTGACTTCTTGTCTTACTTCGGGTTGTCAAACCTACAAACAACAGGGTTTCCGGGTCTAGGTTAGGGCTGGGTTTCACAAGTACTACTACCCTTTAGGTAGGGGTATTGAAGCCGGTTAACCAGTGATGTTAGTGGCTGGGTCCTTAGTGTCAAGCATACCCACTATCATCATAGAGAGGTAGGGTTACATATAATAGATAAGGGCTCCTGGGCGCTCAAGACCGGTAACCAATTCGTGAGAGGACATGAAGAGGATTATGTCCATTATATGTGGATGACCACCGGGTTAAGGAATGGGGTCCAAAAGATGTCTCCCATTGAGGATTCCATTCATAGGTGGGAAAGTATCGAACCAAAAGGGCACGAGGCATGAGGGGAAATATTGGATACTGAACTGAGTTGGTTGGTGCGATAGGGAAAGTATCTATACCACATGTAGTACGAGATCGTATGACTTTACATTGGGCCTAGGATTAACCTTGACATGCGTCAAATCTCATACCAAACGGTGATGTGAGAGAGTGGTGACCTATACTCCAACCATGGCTTGACAGGACTTTACCCAATAACCGTGGAGACCCAATAGATGTCTCTTGTTGAGGGAAAATGACTGAGACCACCCAAAGGAGATTGGTGTATAAACTTAATACATGTTTACCATAGAGACTTCATGATAGAGTTAGGAGCATAATATCATAATCATTCATATATCATATTATTATCATTAATTACATTATTGATATTTATGCTATATGTGTGGTGTGGAATCTTGTGAACGAATGCATGATATGATGTTAAGTTGACCTCACTGAGTTCTGTTGAACTCAATTTTTTTATACGTCTATTTCTATTAGAATATACTGCAAGTTATGAGGACTCCTTCCAAATGGAGGATTCGTCACAGGTAGACCTTCTTGAGGGAGCAACTGAAGAAGATGTAGACTCGCATGGAGCTTCATGCCAGTGTCAAGACTGTTTTTATGGTTTGGATTCTATTAGAGAATTAGTTAGTTTATTTTCTGCTGCGAATAAACTATCATCTTTTCTTTTCTAAACTCTAATGTTATAACTTTTGATTTAAAGTAATGCATGATTAAAATTATTATTTCAGATTTTATAACTTTACTTTTGAAACTTGATTTATTCTTGTCTGTTGGATTATATTATATCATATGTTGTATGGAATTGTCACTTAACCTAGATCTTGTGGTGTATCACACCCACGGGTATTCGGGTATGACTGAATTTGGCTAGGTGGGGCGTGACAACTGTTATGTTGGAGATAGCATACTGATATCGTTTGGACCATATAACCCTATCATCATATGAACAACACCAAGACCACAACACCCACCAGGGTTTCTTGACTCTATTTCATATATCCATTCACATTACCTCCCTAATGGGAGTTGTTTTGCATCCATAGATGATGCCAATTACAAAGCTCTGGTTTTTTGGTATGTTAACAACCATCAACATGAGATGGCATGGAGTGACTTCAAAAGAATAATGGAGGAGAAGCTCATGATTGTAGCCTTTGGGCTTTGTACCATGGTATCACATGACACAAAACTGAATGTAGGCCTTGTGCCGCATATGCTTTAGTAGTTTTAGTTAGTTTTTCATTGTCAAGAGTCTTATGTTGTTTTTTGTTTCTTTTATGATTTTAAAGCTTGTAATCACCCTCTTGAGTACGGGTCAAAAAAGACAATTTCAAGCTTGAACTTTGTACGTGTGCATGCACTCTTCTTCCCCAACCCCCACACTCTGCTTCCACCTCTTTTTCTTCCCTTGCAATTCTATTTCTTCTTTGGATTCTTCTTCTCTCCCTTCCTATCCTCTGTTTTTCTTTCTCGCATTTCCTCTCCCCCATTAAACTTCATTTTTATCACTCACATAGTTGAAAACTGAAAACCTGGATAAACCATTTCCATCCCACCCTCTCGACCACCACCACCAAATATCTTGCCACCAACTCCACTGCCCACAAGGATTTCAACCATATTTCCTTCCCCCCCCCACACACCAGTTGCCTACCACCGCCAGATTTATCCAAACCAGAGATCGAGACCAACCGCTCAAGAGATTGATTCTTGGACTTGGTAACCCCCGTTTCTTTTACCACCAATCTTGTGGAATGTGGACAATTCACTAAGACTGTGACTTAAATTCTTTCACATTGGAGGCTTCAACACAATTGCAACCCCTGGGCATGGTATTTAATCTCAAAGATATCTCACTGGAATTTCAACATATTTTGGAGATTTCGACCTCATGATGGGTCGAAATATGAATGGAACCAATCTCGAAATTTCAGATCCTTTTTTTGGAATTTCAGTATTTTGAGGCCCTTATGTGAAAAAAATAATAATAACAAAAGCAACGTCTCCTTGAAATCTCGTTTGAAATTTCATCCAAGACTATCTGCTTTTCTGGTTTTGACAGGAAAGCTTGTGAGAAGGGGAGGCTGGGGGGGAGGGTTGATCACATTAAACGTATTCTATCTCAATTCAACGGTACTTCTTCTTCATTGAATTGTCATCCAGAGACATCAAGTAATTGGGCTTCACCTGAGATCAAACCAGGTTCTACGGTCACAATTCAGTGTTGTTTCAGAAAACAACTTAAATCTGACGTCGGTTTTGGGACTCTGTGTCGTAGGGATTCAATGAGGGAAAAAGTTACAATCCTGTTTGCCTCTTATCCCTCTTGAAGAGGCTGTTCTAGCGATGATTGGCATGGGAAGTGTATGTGACATGCTGGGGTAGAGGTTGTCACTGAAAGTACTTGGTGTGGATTCATAAGGGGCAATGTTTTCTTATGGTTTTGCAGTTCTTAATCATGGTTTATGATTGGTTTTGCATTTTGCTTGAAATAGTTAAAGGTCCAATTAGAGATGGGAGGAGTAAAAAGGTGTAATGAAGGAGATCCCACCGCACCAGGGGGGGGGGGTTGGCAAGAGGAAGACTCAGCAGTGGGCAAAGAGGGCTTCAACAAAATGAGTTTCAAGCATTAAGGGTATCTTGCTCAACAAAATGTTAACTCCTTTACCCTAGAGTTATGAAGTTGGTTAAGTAATCAATTTTTGTTGAAAACAGAAATATATAAACCAGCACTCAAATCCCTATGGTTCACCTGATGTAGGTTCCTTATAGTGGGAAACTAGTTCAGAAATTACTAGTAACGTGGACAGTAGTTGGAGTGGCCACGGTTGTCCAGGTACAAGTATGTATTGCACCCATCCTAACCAATCCAAAAAGACCTGTTGGATTTTTAATCCCAAAAAAGCAGCATGTTGTGGAACATGATATAGTGTAACAGTGAGCCGTTCTACATGATTAGGAGAAGCAGTGGTGTACTTTATCTTGTGAATGAAGACTCCTCCATGCATAATACAAAAGCCCATTTCCATTGGTTTGGGTTTCTTCCATTGTTCCTTGCAACAATCAGAGTAACTTTTTGTTATGTTTTGACCCGAATTCTTGTACTCAATTTAGAAGATGGACCCATACTGACATATTTTGGTGGGTGACTCGAATGACCCATTTGTGGAGGGGTAGAGCCCCGGGGTACACTACGATCTGATCTGATGGGTCAACCCCTTTACGCGATTGGAGCTATATATATATATATATATATATATATATATATATATATGTATGTATCTTATGTTTGCCTACCACATTATTGAGAGATTTGGATTTTTCAATTAGGGTTTTGTGTGAGAGTTCCTATAATGTCATTATTGGTGTAATAACCCCCGTATTTTTAACTCGGAACCCCTATTGCAGGTTTGAGTACCCAAAGTTCCAGCTAGAAGAAGTTGTGGGCTATCTGGATTGAAGCCTATGGTCTAGACCTTGAACCCATGGATTTGGATACTATTGGTGAAGAACCTGCTTTATTGGGAACTTGATGTGGATTCAAATAATTTTTCTTCTATTATTTGATGTGTGGTGACCTCTCTGGAGTTCTAAAGATAAAATTCAGATTTGAATCACTCCAAAATCATATCAAGGATGGGTGATCAAAAGTCTAAATTTTGGACTTGGAATTCTGCCGGTCGATTAGTGCAATCGATTGACCCAACCAACCGCCTTAATTGATTGGCTGGTCATGGTGACTGTGTCAGTGTTGTTTTCGGTCCATTTGGATCTTAGACCTTAATGTAACTTCTTAACCTTAACCTACGTGATCTATGAGGTCTGTTGGAGTGGTTACTTGTGAGGTTTAATACATTTTTCAGTAGTTTTTCTGCTAAGACAGGTAAAGTTACAATTGCATGTATAATTGACATAAAGTTATGATGATTTACCTATCACTATGGACATGTATGTAGCCTTATAACCTATTGTAATAGTAGATAAATATGCTTACTTAATATTAACATGTTATGGATAATGTTAGATGTATTTAATTTATTACTTGATGTGGAATGATGTGTTTTGTGCGACTATGATTGAGGATTATCCATGTTGGGTATTCCTAGCTTTGGATATCAAGGATTGTGGTATGAGACACTGTTCTCTGATGCCCATAGCACTATCAGGGTTACTGGTTTACATACTTAGGAGCTCCAGCCTGCATGATTGAGTACCTTCACATACTACTACCTTTTCGGTAGGGGTATTGAAGCCGAATGACCCGTGATAACGGTGACGTGACTTTGTTTCATCCAACAATCGTAGCTAGTAAGTGAAGAGATTCAGTGGTCTCACTGTTAATCATGCAATGGAAAGGTTGCACATGTTAGGGTTGGACTCATGAGTGCCCAATAAGCGGTTTGGGTGTCGTGATGGGACATGAGACCATTCGCCCCAACGATATGTGGATGACCATAGGGTTAGGGAATGGAGTTTAACTGAGATAACCAATCCGTGAGGATTATTCTCATTCCTAAGTGGAGAAGAATATTGGACCGAGTTGGTTGGTGCCATAAGGGAGGTATCTGGACCACATGTAGTATTTAGCGTAGGACCTTGCATTGGGTTAGAATCCTCGACATGCACTAGTACTTATGCCAATAGTGGTGGTGAGAGAGTGTGGACCTAAACCTTAGCCAAGGTGATTGACGAGAACCGTACCCCCTTGCCAGGATCCAACAAAGGTAGCCAATCCATGAGGGATCAGAGTGACAAGACCTACCTAGAAGAGGTCTAGTGTTATATCTTAAAGCATGTTTGCCTTGTTAGAGACTTGAATGGTTAGCTACTAGATGCATCTATACTTTAGCTTATCACCGTCTCATTTCTACTCATGATGCGTTTGCGATGTCTATGTATAAGGGATTGTTGCCTTACTGAGTTCGTTAGAACTCATCCTTGTGGATTTTCCCTATTTTTTATTTTTTTTCCTGGGTAGACTCACCTGCAAAGCTTGAATTGTCATGCATGCTTCTTTTTTCGGTGAGAGTCATGTACTTCCAAAACATGCTAAACCTTTTCTAATTAGTGGCATCTACTTGTTACGCCCGAAATCCCAAAAATGCACTTTATTTGGTTCATAGGGGGAAAAAGTTGACAAACAATCTTGTTTGGTGAGGTGGTATGTTAACTTTCTCACAACTTGCCTTTTTGAAACCCCACAAAATAAGTTGAATGATATTGATATGATTGCATATGTCAGATCTCGTATAAACTCTCTACAATGGTATTATCACTTTGTTCTTCTTTTTTATTTTATTTATTTATTTATTTATTATTATTATTATTATTATTATTATTATTATTATTATTATTATTATTATTATTATTATTATTATTATTATTATTATTATTATTATTATATTATTATTATTATTATTATTGCACACTTAACTACTTAATGCAATATTTTTGAATTTGGAATGTTAATTTCTCGATTGATTTTTTAGTTCTTTTATATTCATTAAATCAATGATCATTGTGTGCTTTAAGATCGAAAAATATTTTCATGTGTATGGCATCAAAATTAATTGTCAAATTATGTGTTTGGTTTAATAGCAGGTTGGCTTAAAGTTTGTTGCTATTCTCTTATATTTGATAGGCTCAATTGGCCGACGTCCTTGGTTTGGATTTTTTAATTAGGTTGATGTAGTTCACTACTGGTGGGGGAATCAATTTTATATATGTATCACCATGGTACATACATTTTAATACAACTAACCATTATCTTAAAAAAAAGTTGAATAATATTTCACTTAATAGTTTTTGGGAATAGGAGCTCTTATATATAGGGGATAGGGATATCACATATGTCATCCACAAGGGTTGAACTCCATAACCTCTGCATTGAGAGGTATGGTCTTACCATCCGACCTATCCTGCATTAGCAACTGGTAAGAGAGAAAAAAAATATGACCACATGGGCATAATGTGTTAATGTGATACCATTGTGTTCAAATTTGACCCCTTGAGCGAACCACGGCTGGATTTGGCAAATGACTTGTTCAGAGAAAACAATGAGTGTGGGTCAAACAAAGTGGTTGAAAAACCGCTACTGCTGATCAAGTTAGATTAGAAAAGCAACATTACCCCCACTGCTAGGTGTTAAAGGCTTAGAATTGGGTTTCTGCTGGGCCTTAGGGTAATAAAAAAACACTTTCCATTGGTGGTTCAACTAACTTTGACTTAGGTTGGTTGAGGGTCTATATCGCATAACCTGAGGTCGTATCATCATTGGATGTTCAAGGTTGGCGTTGCTTTCCTCTTTGTCTAACCTGAGCTTCATTCTTAATCTGTCTTTGCATCATCTTAAGGACATCGGGACGAGCCCCTTGGTCGACCGGGGAATTTTGATCGAAGGCCATAGACTGGGTTGGGCTATCGGTTCATGACCATGCTGGTTTACTTGATGGAAATTTGTACAACATATACAAAAATGATCAAAGCACATCCATGAACATTAAGTAGTTATGGTGTTCAGCTATGCCAACTTTTATGGGCATAATCGAGATTTCCTCACATTGAGTAGAAAAAATGATCATACATGTAACAACAATTAGTCTTAATTAAACACATACCCATCCTTGTATCCAAAGCCAGATACCCCTTTTACACCCTCTCTCAACTCAAATTCTCAAAATCCCCTAAAAGATGTTCCAAATCAAATAGAACTGCACAATTAGCTCACAGCTCAACTTGTGCTTTCTTAAATGCAAGTATCGACCTTTTCACACTCACCATTTTATATAGATGAAAGAGCATACATAGGAGGCTTTTCCTGCTTCCCAAAAGCCTTGCAGAAGATCTGCACAAGGCCTCAGTAAAAATCTAAAACAACCCAAGCTGTAGAATTCTGATCCACACAGCAAGTAGGAAACTAATGAAATTGTATCAAATATGGGTTGATCCACCTTTGCCGCTTTGAACTTTTGCACTATGGATGCAAGAAAACTGAAATTACAACAACCAAAGAGTTGAAATTATCAAATCAAATCTTGAACACAAATACAATGCGCACAAACAAGAACACAAAATGTAGACTTAGAAACATCAATCTTGAAGAGACGTACACCACTTGAGTATAAGACTTTTGAGCTGACTCAACTGCCCAATGGACTCATCTAACTCATCCAATGACTCACATTCTTCAAAGTCTAATTTCTCCAAGGAAGGAAACCATGAAAAGTTTGGGGACTTTGATAGGCTATGACAATTACTATGATCGAGAATTTTCAACTTTTGAAACCGCTGTAAACAAAAAGAAAACATACATATATTACAATTTATAATACTTACTATTATTACTGAGAAAAAGAAAATTTTCGAATACTATACCTTATGTTCATCTGGAGGTCTGACATTCCAAAACTGATTAGAACAATATGGTAATAGCTTGAGATAAAGTAATCTCCTATGGTATAAACTGGAAAGGTGGAAGCTTCTCTAAAAACACTTAAACCGAGAAGAAATGCTAAGAAATCTTAAATTGGGCATCAACTCCAAAGATTCTGTAGTTAGATCAAAAGGTGGCTTTGAGGCACGGTGGAGGCTCATTCCTTCTATTGTGTCAATTTCCTATAACAGGAAAACCAAAACCAAAAAAAAAAAAAAACACTCAATCAAATGGAAATTGTTGGAAATAGAACTATATTAAGAAATAGAAAAGGGGGGGGGGGGATGTGTTTAAGTGTACCTTATGCCTACTTAATACTTTCACAATGTCATCGTAAGACCATAGCCTACTACGCTTACTTGGACCTATACAACTTTTTCTAAGACAATTTCTCTTCCCATGTCTCGAGTGTGATCATGCATTATCAAATATTTACCACCAAACTTTAGAAGAGATCTTTTTGTCAATCTGGATATTGCTACTTTTGGATAAAAGCCACAAGATTCCCATATGGAAAGTATAGTTTCCTTTTCCCATCCAATGAAAAAACAAGCCGTATCAAGAAATATATCTCTTTGATAATCATTTTCCAAATTGTCATAGCTTATTCGTAGCCTTTTTTGGACTTCCGTAGGAGGAATTTCTTTCAACGTTTTTAATGTGCATTCCCACTCATCTTTATCACTTAGATCTGACATATAAGACCCGAATACCTCTAGAATTAAAGGTAACCCTCCAGAATGTTGTACCACATCATGTGAGAGTTGCATTTTGGTGATATTTGGTGATGCGTGCATCTGCACGGTGAAGGTTTTTTTTTGGTGGGTGAGACGAAGTTTACTATATATCTATAACTCACAAAGTTCCTCTTGTTTGTGTTGGCGGCTTCTTAGGTTATATATATAGTTAAGTATTTTTTGGTTTAGGAACCACGAATCTCACACCACAACAAGTGCATCCAAGCTACCTAATTAACATTGTCAGGTTAATACATCTATTATACACATTGAAACATAAAGTATTATCACACCTAGACATGTAAATGGATATGGATAGCCTAAATTTGCATTCGTATTCGTTTATGGGTGTCTATATCTGAAATTTTTATTACTGAAAAATATATGTATCCGTCCGTTAGGCAACCGGATTCGGATTTGGATAATTGCTTATCGGATCGGATAATATCCGGATAGAGTAAAGTAATCGACATTTTTCTTTGAAAATTGATGATATTTGGATTCAGAAACTGGTAATCGGTAATCAGTAATCGATAATCGAAAATAAAAAAATTATCAAGTTAGAATTAAGTATTAAACATTTTTCTCAAAAACGGGTTGATAATCAGATTCGGAAACCGGTAATCGGTAACCAAAAATTGTAAATTGAAAAAAATAAAAAATGACAATCATCAATCAATAATTGGATAGTTTTTCGGATCGGATTATTATCGGATATCCAATAAAGTTTTGGATTCGAATTTGGATACCTTCTCTAAATTTATGCCGGATTTGGATTTGAATTCAGATAGCGGTTTTGCTAATTGGATTCAAATACTGGTGTATCCGAGCTGAATCCAATTCGTTTACAAGTCTAACCACACCCAACACCAACTTAATCAAGTGTATCAACCAAAAGTGATTTTCACCAGATACTTGTCTAATGTGTGTCAATGCCAACTAATTTTGCAACACTACCATATTAGTGTCAATGGTACCACTACAATAGGGCTGGGTTGCGTATGGCTGTTAAAAACCTTGATCCTCACACTAAATACCCTAATCATGATACTAACCTTGTCAGTTTAGCTACTAGGCTACAAACACAAGGTAAACCTTGATGACAAGACAATAAAACCATCCATGGTTCCATATTTTTTATATATATTTATCAAAAAATCCTATAGAATGGTAGGGTTGAGAAGGCCTGAGCTAGGATTTCTTAGGATGAATTCTCATACTGACCCTAGGGTTAAGATTTTGACCCAAAACCCTGTTCGGGCTTAGGGCGACCAAGGTAGATAAGGACCAAACCTACATCATAATCAATTGTGGCTGATGCAAATTTCCTGAGCCAATCCACAAGTAAGGTGTCAAAGTGGATTTGATCAAGTCACTTTTGGGATGTACATAAGTGAATCAGAGTTGCATTAATTTGTATATGCCTTGTATTCACCTGGTGACACATGCACGAAGGCAAAACCTTGTGAAACAGTTAATGCAACCATTATTGAGAATTATAAATTAGGATACGGACAAACCAATTTAACTTAAAGCTTATGCAACGCCACCACAATAAATCTTCTTCCCTCGTCTCCCTTGGCTTCACTATCTAGTCCATTGTCATTAGATTCAGAGTAGATGTTTTGAATCGTCTGTCTGTTTCAATGGTGAGAGATTTGCCTCTCATCATTGAACCTAATGATGAAGCCAGGGGTCACGATGTGAATGCAAATTAATTCCTAGGTTTTGTTGTCATTTTCCCCCTTTAGCATTTTATTGCACTCTCTTCTATGTTTTCTTTCATTGAATTTGCCTTTTATTGATAAATGCTAATGGATGATGGAACATCTTAGACCTATCATGGGAGGGGTAAATTAAGCATTGATTTTAATGGCAATGGAGTATCTAAACAATTCTTTTTTTTTTTGGTAATCGGATCTAAACAATTCAAGTAAGAAGGTTTGTGTTTTTTCCATCCTAATATTTATAAGTTTTGGGTTTCGAATTGTTTTTCATTTTTCTATCTTTTCAGCACTTTAGTGTAATTAAGATTTGATTTTGAAGGATTTGAAATTTTGATATACTGGTTTTGTCTACGGTTTGATGCATCAATATTGTCAAATTTAAAATTTTTGGGTTTCATTTAATAACAATAGCTGATTATTGATATGGTTGCATAGTTGCATATCAACTCTGCAATATGGTATTATCCCTTTTTTTATTTTTATAAATCTACTTTTGCACGCCTAACTTCATCTATTATGTTTTACCAAAAAACAAAATCTTATGCACTACGGTTTTTTTTTTTTTTTTTACCCATCATGGGTTTTGATGACTAAAAGGTTGTTTTGTCCTTTTAAAAAAAAAAAAAAAAAAAAACCCAACTTGTTTGCCTTTTATTTTCCCTTTATTTATTGGTGAATGTTGCAATTTGTTAACATTTGATATGATAAGAATTTTACATTTCATGTAATTTTATCATGAAAATAATTCCTTATTTTTAGTAGATTTCAAGTTCACTTGAATGAGATTAAGTTAATAATTTTTTGTAAACTTATTGCAATATTTTTGCATTTGGAATTTTCATAGCTCGATTGATTTTCTTAGTTTTTTTTTTTTTTTTTTTTTTCTATTCATTAAATAAATGATCATTGTGTGCTTTAAGACCAATTACATGTTTACCTCAACTGCTCTTCTCTCTAGATCTCAATGATAGTGTTCATGATGATTTTGAAAAATAATTTCATGTTTATGCAATCAAAATTAATTGTCAAATTATGTGTTTAGTTTAATAGGTTGGCTTAAGGGTGATTGGAGGAAAATTTATCCATTACGTTTCTTTGTTAGAAATGGACCATCAATTTCCTTGTAAATGTATGACATGTGTCCCAACATTACATCAAATGGTTGAAATCTATTTATAATTCACATCAAAGAGTTGTTATTAAATTAAAAAAAAATATGATGTGACTTGTAAATGGACCTCAACCCTTTGATGTGATGTTGGGACACATGTCACACATATACAAGGAAATAGATGGTCAATTTCCTTGTCAGAAATGGAAAGGATATTAATCCGCAATTGGAGCAGTCCCAACTAGGTTTTTCTAATACACTAAACTTTGGATTTCATCGATTTTTGAAAAAGAAATGGACCATCAATTTCCCTTTGGATGAATGACATATGTTTATCAGTCACATCAAAAGATTGATGTAAGATTTTGAAGACATAAATTTCTTGAGTTTTCTGCATGGCGTCCCCTTCAGTGGGGCTCAAATTCGTGACTACTTTCTTAAGGGGGATATATTCTACGGCGCCCCCTTTGAACAAAGTGAAAAATTAGGTCAAGCACTTTGACAGTTAATATTAGGGTGTAAAATGTCTAATATACCCTTTAAGTGTGTAAAACCAAAATACCCCTCAATTAATTTTTCTTCATTTTGCTCCTTAAGTCCATCATCTTCCTTCATCCAGAAACCAAACTCCCGGGCCGCCCTATACTTCTTTCTCTGCTCAATTATCTAATCCAAATGGGCAACAATTCTCATCGAATACTTGCAGGTGAAGTTTCATACTTGCTTTTACCCAAAAAAATTAATTTCATACTTGCAACCTTAGACGATGGTTAATCCATCTGTAAATACGTAATATCCATTACTAGTTTACCGTTATTGATCCTGTTTCATGATCGGCTCAAAGTTTGAACTCTAAGATGCCAGTTTGGTCACAATTGCAAAAAGAAAATCATCATCAATATGGCACTGCTGGCCTGGATCCAATCACTGCCTCACTCTGCTTCCAATTGACAAGTAGTCTGCTATCGCAACTGCCACCATCTCCACCGGCCACCGATATGGCTGACCAGGAAATCCAAAAATATTTGTGAATCCTTGATATGTTTCAGAGTTTAAACATGAAAAAATGAATGTGAAAATTTCCACCTAGTTGTAAGCAGGGAAAAACATATTGCCGAAAATCGGCAAAATTTTGCGATTTTCGGTAGTTTCGCTGACCAGCGAATTAAAAAATAGATGGAAATGAAACTGTTTAAATGTCACTGGAAAATCGATGATTGTCCGACGAATCAAACGAAAATCGTTGAAGGACAAGAAGAAGAAAGAAAGAAAGAGAAAGAAACAGAAGAGAAGAAGAGAGGAAGCTAAAACAACACAGCGCCGCAGTTGGAAGAGGAAGAAACAGAAGAGAAGATGGCGGTGCAAAGCCGCGCAGTTGGAAGAGAAAGAAACAGAAGAGAACCAGTAGCAGTGGTGGTGCTAAAACAGCACCGCCGCAGTTGGACGAGAAAGAAACATAAGATAACCAGTAGCAGCGGCAGTGCTAAAACAGCACTGCCAGCTGCACTACCACCGCATATACCACCACCACCACATAGAAACAGCAGTGAATCGTAGACAGCGATTTCCGGCAAACTTTTGGCGAGATTTTGCCGGTTCGCCTGGTTCACCAGGTAGCAAACCGGCGAACTTTGCCGGAAGTTCGCACCTTGGTTGTAAGTGACGCGGCATAATGATAATTGGACACTACCAACTTAGACCCTGCAGAGAGATATAATCATAGATTGAGCCTCTGCTTCCTTCCTAGCTTTGATAAAAGCGCTTTGAAATTTACACAGATCGCAAACTTGAAGCTGTGAAAAATTCAAAGAAACAATAGAATTATTAGTAATACAACCAAGTTTGTGAGGTAATTAATGAATCAATTAAGGGTCTATTTGGTTACATGATTTTGGAGATTTCAAAATCTAGAGATTTTAAATTTATGGAGTCAGAATTCATAAAATTAATTGTTTGGTTAACTGAATCAGAGGGATGAAATTTGTGGATTCATCCTGAAAAACTATTTAGTGATCGTGAATGAGCAAATGTTTAGCGCTTTTATAGTGGGGGGGATTTGACCCCATACTCATAAATCTACACTCACATTTTTAGTGTAAAAAGATGAATCTCTAGATTTCATGAATCCATGATTTTTCACAACCAAACGGGTATAAATCTTGCATTCATAAAATCTCTAGATTCATATAAACAAACAGGCCCTAAAGAAATTTGTCTATTCTGAGATTACTCACCAAGGTATCTTTAAGACGATCCCAATGTTCACTCGCCGAGAGCCGTCTACAGATTGGACAGGCATACACTGGTGCCTCATCATCATCATCAACCTTGATGGGCAAATAATCTAATGTAAGTACCCCACCATCGTCATCCACGTATGACTAATTTGAGGTATTGAAATTTGGACAAGGCTTTTGCAACGTACCAAGTTCCCCCTTCTTGAACAACACCTCACAGAATTTTACTGTGCAGTAATTGGCATCGACATTTAAAACCTCAATTCCATCATTTTGGTGCAATGGAGCTCCAAACAAATGAAAGCCTTTGAAATGACCAATGTAGATTACATCTCCATCAATACTACGGTCAAGGTGCACCACCATTAGCGAATGGAAACAAA
Organism: Hakea prostrata; assembly: GCF_041222555.1. Taxonomy (NCBI): domain Eukaryota; kingdom Viridiplantae; phylum Streptophyta; class Magnoliopsida; order Proteales; family Proteaceae; genus Hakea; species Hakea prostrata. The sequence goes on along the minus strand of NC_142609.1, from coordinate 30,043,790 downwards.
GAATTCTTTTCTTATCCTTTCGGTGGATTGAAGCAAAAACATCTATGCTGAAACTCACTTTATAGGACCTGGGGTTTGAGATATCTAGAGCAAGGCAACGAAGAAAACCACTTTTTTAAATCCTTGCTGTCAACGAATAACTGTAACTAGTTGCCAGTGACCTGTTGTATGGTTCAACTGTTCCCTGCAAATAACCGTAACAAAAGAACTATCAATAATCAAAATAATAAATTTATTGGTACATATATAGTTTCTACGAAAAAGATGATAGTGGGGATGACCTGCACCTAGATAATCTTCCTTTGAGTATGTGTCAACTTATAGGATCCTCGTGCATCCAATTCGTACAATCATTCAATTTCCTCAAGGCCTGGGATTTCCTCAAACATTTTGCAATACATGAGCTTCAATGTTCTCAACATTTTTAACTTTGATTGATCAGGTAGTCCTACCGATGAATCACAGTTTTCAACACAAAGTTCAACCAAACATGAGGGAAGCACTTGGAGGCATTCCAACTTTTCACATTAACGAATTTTCAATTGCTTCAAAGTTTTCAAGGTTGACAAATTTGCCGGAAGGGAGTTAAGCCGTGGCAGAAAATTAATTTCCAGCTCCACTAAATTTGGAGGCATTGAAAAATCATCAAGAAATTCAGCAATACGGATTGCTTCTAGTTGTATTCTATCCAAACATCTCATTCCCCCGAATGATCTTGGTAGCTTCACTAGTGCAGTGCCAAATTGAAAATCTAATACCTCAAGCTTTTCTAATAGTCCAACACCATCAGGCAACTTTTTGAGTAACTTGCAAGACTTAAGAATAAGCTCTTTGAGAGAAGTCATCTTAGAAATGCTGTCTGGAAGTATTTTTATTCTTGTGTATGACCAGACCAGTCAAGCTTCTCCAGGGTTTTCAATTCATTAATGGAGTCAGGCAATTTCTTAAGTGATGTGCACCGCTTGAGATTAAGACTTTTGAGTTGACTCAACTGCCCAATGGACTCATCTAACTCATCCAATGACGCACATCCTTCAAAGTCTAATTGCTCCAAGGAAGGAAACCATGCATGAAAAGTTTGGGGACTTTGATAGGCTATAACAGTTACTATGCTCGAGAATTTTCAACTTTTGAAACCCATGTAAACAAAGAGAAAACATACATATATTATAATTTATAATACTTAATATTATTATTGAGAAAAAGAAAGAAGTCGAATACTATACCTTATGTTTATCTGGAGGTATGTCATTCCAAAACTGAGTAGAACCTTTGTATAATAGCTTGAGATAAACTAATCTTCTATAATATAAACTCGAAAGCTGGAAGCTTCTCTCTGGAAAACATTCAGTTCGAGAAGAAAGCTATGAAATCTTAAATTGGGCATCAGCTCCAAAGATTCCGTAGTTAGATCAAAAGTGTCTTTGAGGCACAGTGGAGGGTCATTCCTTCTATTGTGTTAGTTTCCTATAACAGAACCAAAAAAACCTCAATCAAATGGAAATTATTGAAATAGAACAATATTAAGAAATAGAAAACAGGGGAGCGGGGATGTGCTTTGGGTTACCTTATGCCTACTTAATACTTCCACAATGTCACCGTAAGACCATAGCCTACTACGCTTACTTGGATCTTTACGACTATCTTCTAAGACAATTTCTCTTCCCATGTCTAGGATGTGATCATGCATTATCAAGTATTTTCCATCAAATTTTGGAAGGGATCTTTTTATTAATCTGGATATTGCTGGTTTCGGATAAAAGCCACAACCTTCCCAAATGCAAATTACAGTTTTCTTTTTCCATCCAATGAAAAAGCAAGCTGCATCAAGAAATATGTCTCTTTGATAGTCATTTTCTAAATTGTCATAGCTTATCCTTAGCGTTCTTTGGACTTCTTTAGGAGGAATTTCTTTTAATGCTTTTAATGTGTCTTCCCACTCATCTTTGTCACTTATATCTGACAGATAAGACCCAAATACCTCTAGAATTAATGGTAACTCTCCAGAATGGTGCACCACATCATGTGAGAGTTGCATAAAATCTTTTGGAGGTTGGCTATTTTGAAAGGCATGCCAACTAAATAGTTGAAGAGAATGCACATGATCTAGCAATCGAGACCTGTATATTTTATCTCCATTAACTTTGGCCAAGTTCAAAACATCTTCGTCCCTTGTTGTAATTATGACCCTGCTTCCTTTGCCAGCCAAAACATCTATTTGTTCTTTTTTGTCAATGTCATCAAGACAAGAAAAACCTTTTTCCTTCCAACTCTTTCTTTTATTAATATTTTTCCTCCATGAAGATCTCTTATGTCAAAGTCCTCCTTGAAAATATCTTTTAGGAAATGCTTTTGCAATGACACTAGACCCCCAAATTGTGTTGCTTGTTCTCTAACGTCTGAAAGAAAAAAAATGCTTATCAATGGTTGAAATGATAGCATTATAGATGGCCTTGGCAAGAGTCGTCTTCCTGATACCACTAGAACCACAAATTCCCATGAATTGAACATCAATGGAGCCAATGCTTAATAATGACAATAGATCATTTACTCTAGAACCCATGTCAATGAGTTATCAAGCAACAAACTTGCTAAACAATTAAAGCGATAAACTATTCCGAACCAGGATCTTTTTGAGGCATTAGCTACCATCTCATTAACAATAGGTAGAAGAAAATGTTGCAGATAAAAAGATGCACTCTTCCTGGGTTCTAGTTTTGCTAAATAACCACAATTAGTTAGACTGTCTAAATTGGTGGGAGATGCATTATACATTGTGTACTGAGTTGGGACTCCAACGTACAAAAGAAGCTCTTGCTATTGAGGGTTTCACTGTTGTGGCCTGAATGGTTCCTGAGTATTCAAATGAACAACTCCTAGGTGTTATATGAAAGATTCCATTTTCCTCCCCCCCCCCCCACCCCAATCTAAGTTAAAACTATAAAAGACTAAAGATAATTGAAAATAAAAATCTTGAGAGCCCCGATCAATTCCTTATGGGATTTTCAACAGCTAACTTGATATGGTTACTCAGACCACAAGCTGTAAGATAGAGAAAGGGGAAATGAATGATATATTAATTATGATAATTTGATAGAGATCACACGACGTAGATTGGTCACTCTTCAAATCTTACAATCTTGATCAATACAATAGCTACTCTTGTATTTACACGCATTCCTTGTAATGTTCAACGGTGTACAAAAATATCCCGTACATATTACTCTTTTTTGTCCTTCTTTTACATTCCCAAGGAAATATGATTTATAATCAATATTTGTACAAAAGAAATGATACATATTAAAATAAAAAAGAATACCAATTGCCCGCATGGCTCATGCATGATGACGAAGATGGATGGGAGTGCAATAAAGAAATTGAGTTGCAAGGCTTTTTGGTTGCACTAGGAGTTGATTGGTCTTTCCACACACTCGTCTATAAATGCTTCATGTAGAGGGCGCAAGAACCAGATGGATGATAATCACTAAATGAATGAAGTTTACAAATATGTAAATACTGGTTGGTTCAAAAAACTAAAACAAAACCAAACTCAAATCGATTGAGTAGGTGAGCCATGCATCTAAAAAATGGTCCCGTTATCCTTTTAGTTTGTTCATTCAAATTCTAATTCTAATTCAAAACCAACCAAAAAAAGGTTAATTAGAAAAAGCATTTAGGCTTTCCATTTTAGAGAAAATCCATGCAAGCAAAGCAACAAACACATCGAAAAGCATTGAAATCTCAACCACCATCAATCTTCCAAGCCAAACAAGGAGACCAGAACCACCTAAGAAGTCTGTTACGCCCTTCTCCTATAAATAAGCACGTAGATAGGAGTATGTCATTGCATTGATATAGAAAAATACTAGGAGAAATGAAAGAGACAAGAGAGCATCAAGGAGCTTGCAAGTACGTGTAACTATGGCCAATTCTAGTGTCATGAAGGTTTTGTGCCTTGTTTTGGTCTGCATGGTTGTGGCAGCACCAAATGCTACAGATGCCCTCACTTGTGGGCAAGTGCTCTCTCAATTGGCTTCTTGCCTCACCTTTCTGCGCAATGGAGGAAAGGTGTCTTGGGTTTGTTGCAATTCCGTGAGGGCACTCAACTCCACTGCAAGAACCACTCTTGACCCTCGGGCAGCTTGTCGCCGTCTGAAGAATGCCTACAGAGCCACTCCCGGCATCAAGGGAGGTAATGCTTCAGCACTTCCCGGAAAATGTGGTGTCCACCTTCCCTACAAGATCAGCCCTTCCATTGACTGCTCCAAGTTTATTTTCATCATCTAGATAACCCAGTGAATTTTCAAATCCTTTCTATTCCGATCCTGAATCTCAAACACTTAGATATGAGAATTTCATAATGGTTAACTGATTCATGTATGACTAAGATTCGGATTTTGTAACGTTTTCAGGGTGAGGTGAAGTGAAAGTTTTCAAAGGCGAAGAAGATCAATAGACATGTCTAGATCCGGCAATTCCACATTAGTGGTAGACAATGTTAATATTTATTTCGTATAGTCACCCAAACTAGGAGAAAAACAAGCAGCTCAATTGCCTTACAATTATATGTTAGCACATTGATAACTAGAGACTTTCAAACTTGTCCACCCCTAATGTGGAATTGCCGGATCTAGACATGTCTATTGATCTTCTTAGCCTCTGAGCACTTTCACTTCACCTCACCATGAAAACGTAACAAAATTCGAATGTTTGTCAAACAAGAATCACTAAACCATTATGAAATTCTCATATCTAAGAGTTTTAGATTCATGATAGGAATAGAAAGGATTTGAAATTTCACTGGGTTATCTAGATGATGAAAATATACTTGGAGCAGTCAATGGAAAGGCTGATTTTGTAGGGAAGGTGGACACCACATTTTCCGGGAAGTGCTGAAGCATTGCCTCCCTTGATGCCTAGGAGTTGTTCATTTCATTGCTAAGGAACCATTCACGCCACAACAATGAAACCCTCAATAGCAAGAGTTTCTTTTGTACGTTGGAGTCCCAACACTGTATGCAAAGTATAATGCATCTCTCACCAATTTAGACAATCTATCTGATTGTGGTTATATAGCAATTCAACTTAGTAGCCAAGAATAGAGCGTCTTTTTATCTGCAACCTTTTCTTCTCCCTATTGTTAAAGAGATGGTAGCTAATTTTTCAAAAAGACCCTGGTTCGGAAAGGTTTATCGCTTTAATTGTTTAGCAAGTTTGTTGCTTGATACTCACATGTGACAAAATGGAACCCAACTAGGTGTATCCTTTTTAATTTTATGTTCTTATTTATGGAGAGTGAAGTTTCTTTTATTTCCTTAAAATTCAAAGCCCCTTTCAAAGAGGATGATATAATCCTTCAATTTTATTTTGTTCATTATACATACTTGTTAGGAACATACTTCCTAATTTTATTAAACTTATTCTTATTTCATAAATGTTCAAGAATTGCTTATGGAACGCGTTTATTATACACTAAAAATAATTCCAAAACATTTTTAAAGCATACAAACACACAAAAAAAAAAAAATTAAAGGTTTCCCGCAAAGAAATATTATAGTTGAACTTTCATCAAACACACTAGTAATCCCCCCACCCAACCCCCCAAAAAAAAGAATTAAATAAATTTTAAGAAAATAAATAAATAACGGACTTGTCCATAATTTATACAACAAAATTTAGTGGGGTCTTAGAAAAAGTGATTGTCAAGGACATCGCCAGGCTGGGCTCAGTGAATCTGCAAGTAAAGCCCTTGAACCGAGAATTGCTAGTACAATGTAATCTTATCTGCCATCTTGTTTGGCCAATCAACCCCTAGTGCAACTGAAAAGCCATGCAACTCAATATCTTTATTGCACTCCCATCCGTCTCCGTCTTCGTGCATGAGCAATGCAAGAGGTTGGTATTCTTTTTTATTTTAATATGTATAATTTCTTTTGTACAAATCTTGACTATAAATCATATTTCCATGGGAATGTAAAACAAGGACAAAAAAGAGTAATATGTACGGGATATTGGTGTACACCATTGAACATTACAAGGAATGCGTGTAAATACAAGAGTAACTATTGTATTGAACTAGACTGTTAGATTTGAGGAGTGAAAAATCTTGGTCGTGTGATCTCTATCAAATTATCATAATGAATATATCATTCATTTTCCCTTTCTCAATCTTACAGCTTGTGCTCTGAGTAACCATATCAAGTTAGCCATTGAAAATCCCATAATTAGGTGATCGGGGCTCTCAAAATTTTTATTTTCAATTATCTTAGATTGGGGGGGGGGGGGGGGGAGGAAAATGGAATCTTTCATATAACACCTAGGAGTTGTTCATTTCAATGCTAAGGAACCATTCACGCCACAACAGTGAAACCCTCAATAGCAAGAGCTTCTTTTGTACGTTGGATTCCCAACTTTGTATGCAAAGTATAATGCATCTCTCACCATTTTAGACAGTCTATCTGATTGTGATTATTTAGCAAAATTAGTTCCCAAGAATAGAGCGTCGTTTTATCTAACTTCTACCTATTGTTAATGAGATGGTAGCTAATGTTTCAAAAAGACCCTAGTTCAGAACAGTTTATCGCTTTACTTGTTTAGCAATTTTGTTGCTTGATACTCGCAAATGACAAAATGGAACCCAACCAAGTGTATCCTTTTTAATTTTATGTTCTTATTTTTGGAGAGTGAAGTTTCTTTTATTTCCTTAAAATTCAAAGCCCCTTTCAAAGAGTATGATATAATCCTTCAATATTATTTTGTTCTTTAATAATACTTGTTAGGAACATGCTTCCTTTGTTTATTAAACTTATTCTTATTTCATAAATGTTCAAGAAATGCTTAAGGAACGCGTTTCTTATACACTAAAAATAATGCCAAAACATTTTTAAAGCATACAAACACACACACAATAAAAATAAATAAATAAAGGTTTCTCGCAAAGAAATATTATAGTAGAACTTTCATGAAACACACTAGTAATCCTCCCAACCACCCCCCCCCCAAAAAAAAGAATTAAATAATTTAAAAAATAAATAAATAAAGGATTTGTCGATAATTTATACAACCAAATTTAGTAGCGTCTTAGAAAAAGTGATTGTCAAGGCCATCGCCAGGCTGGGCTCAGTGAACTTGCAAGTCAAGCCCTTGAACCGAGACTTGCTACTACAACGTAATCTTATATGCCTTCTTGTTTGGCCCATATTTTGCATCTTGAATCGTCTTCAAATTGTCGGGGTCTTTTGTCCCAAGATTGGTATGACATAGAAATTTTGTATTTTTATTTTCATCGCTCTGTCAGTTCGGCTTGCTTATGCATGTTATAGCCCATTATACCACATTGATGGTTTGCAAATGAAGAAGGGAGAAGGGAGATTCAAAATTAAATCACATGGTGTGACTAGGGGAAGCGACTTAGTATTGTATGGTAATGTTCTAATGGCCAAAATGGCAACATGGCACAGATTTGTTCTTCGATATCCGTAAAAAACTATTTGCTTTTCTATTCTTTTATCCATCGTCATACTTTACGAATCAAGGAAACGCAACTTAGGTCTTGGGCACCCACGTTTACATACAGCCAGACATTTCCAAACACAAATTTACCACCATGCACATCTGTTACCAAAAAATGGAAAATGAGTCTTTGTCGAGTTTGAGTTCTCTATATTAAGATAAACCAAGGAAAATTTTATGCGAAGGAAGAATGAGGTTGCAATAAGGGGAACTGTTAGTATTTATGTCGTACAGTCACCCAAACTAGGAGATAAACAAGCAGCTCAGCTACCTTACAATTATATGTTAGCACATTGATAATGAGAGACTTTAAAACTTGTGGGTCTTAGGGTCTGTCTGTGTTAGGCTATGTAATGTGGTACCTACACTCAAAGGGTCTTCCCGTGTTAGATTTGACAGTATGAGAGGATAATCTGACAGAAAGACTGGGTAGAGAGGATATTCACTACCTTCTCATAGCTAAAGATCCCTTTTTTTACCAGCTAAATAGCTCAAAATCCTATGTATACTATTATCAATCACTTTGAATCTGCTTTTGCCAATAGTTCAGGTAGTGGCATTGTAGATGGTCCATCTTTGATCCATTCTATCGCTAATGAACATCAAAACACCACAATAATGCTAAATCACAAATAAGAAGTTCTTAAGTACCTTGATAAATTAAGTTCTTTTAGTTCATCTCATTGAAATTTACTTAACGAAAAAAACTAAGATTACTATTCTAAAATCATATTTGGTGATATGTGCATATGCACAGTGAAGGTTTTTTTTGGTGGGTGAGACTAAGTTTACTATATATCTATAACCCACGAAGTTCCTCTTGTTTGTGTTGGCGGCTTCTTAGATTATATATATAGTTAAGTATTTTTTGTTTTAGGAATCACGAATCTCACACCACAACCAGTGCATCCAAGCTACATAATTAACATTGTAAGGTTAATACATCTATTATACACATTGAAACATAAAATATTACCACACCTAGACATGTAAATGGATAGCGTAAATTCGCCTCCGAATTTGCATTTGGTTCTTGCACCCACTACATGAAGCGTTTATAGACGAGTGTGTGGAAAGACCGATCAACCCCTAGTGCAACCGAAAAGCCTTGCAACTCAATACCTTTATTGCACTCCCACCCGTCTCCGTCTTCGTGCGTGAGCAATGCGGGAGGTTGGTATTCTTTTTTATTTTAATATGTATCATTTCTTTTGTACAAATCTTGTTTATAAATCATATTTCCATGGGAATGTAAAACAAGGACAAAAAAGAGTAATATGTATGGGATATTGGTGTACACCATTGAACATTACCAGGAATGCGAGTAAATACAAGAGTAGCTATTGTATTGATCTAGACTATAAGATTTGAAGAGTGAACAATCTAGATCGTGTTATCTCTTTCAAATTATCATAATGAATATATCATTGATTTCCCCTATCTCAATCTTACATCTTGTGCTTTGAGTTACAATATCAAGTTAGCCGTTGAAAATCCCATAATTAATTGATCGGGACTCTCAAGATTTTTATTTTCAATTATCTTTAGTCATTTATATTTTTAACTTATCCTAGATTGGGGGGGGGGGGGGGGAGGAAAATGAAATCTTTCATGTAACACCTAGGAGTTGTTCATTTCAATGCTCAGGAACCATTCACGCCCCAACAGTGAAACCATCAATAGCAAGAGCTTCTTATGTATGCTGGAGTCCCAACTCTGCACGCAAAGTATAATGCATCTCTCACAATTTTAGACAGTCTATCTGATTGTGGTTATTAAGCAAAATTAGTAGCCAAGAATAGAGCGTCTATTTATCTGCAACCTTTTCTTCTACCTATTGTTAATGAGATGGTTGCTAATGTTTAAAAAAGAACCTGGTTCGGAACAGCTTATCTCTTTAATTGTTTAGCAAGTTTGTTGCTTGATACTCTCAGATGAAAAAATGGAACCCAACCAGGTGTATCCTTTTTAATTTTATGTTCTTATTTTTGGAGAGTGAAGTTTCTTTTATTTCCTTAAAATTCAAAGCCCCTTTCAAAGAGTATGATATAATCCTTCAATATTATTTTGTTCATTATTAATACTTATTAGGAACATGCTTCCTTTGTTTGTTAAACTTATTCTTATTACATAAATGTTCAAGAAATGCTTATGGAACGCATTTATTATGCACTAAAAATAATTCCACAACATTTTTAAAGCATACAAACTCACACACAAAAAAATAAAATAAATAAAAGTTTCCCGCAAAGAAATATTGTAGTAGAACTTTCATGATACACACTAGCAATAAACAGTGAAATCTTGATTCACTTTTGGGATGTACATAAGTGAATCAGAGTTGCATTAATTTGTATATGCCTTGTATTCACCTGGTGACACATGCACGAAGGCAAAACCTTGTGAAACAGTTAAAGCAACCATTATTGAGAATTATAAATTAGGATACGGACAAACGAATTTAACTTAAAGCTTATGCAATGCCACCACAATAATTCTTCTTCCCTCGTCTCCCTTGGCTTCACTATCCAGTCCATTGTCATTAGATTCAGAGTAGATGTTTTGAATCGTCTATCTGTTTCAATGGTGAGAGATTTGCCTCTCATCATTGAACCTAATGATGAAGCCAGGGGTCACGATGTGAATGCAAGTTAATTCCTAGGTTTTGTCATTCCCCTTCTTATTTCCAAGGCTCTTAGTTTAAAGGGTTTATTGTTATCATTTTCCCCCTTTAGCATTTTATTGCACTCTCTTCTATGTTTTCTTTCATTGAATTTGCCTTTTTATTCATAAATGCTAATGGAACATTTTAGACCTATCATGGGAGAGGTAAATTAAGCATTGATTTTAAAGGCAATGGTGGATCTAAACAATTCCTTTTTTTGGGTAATCGGATCTAAACAATTCAAGTAAAAAGGTTTGTGTTTTTTCCATCCTAATATTTATAAGTTTTGAGTTTCGAATTGTTTTTCATTTTTCTATCTTTTCAGCAATTTAGTGTAATCAAGATTTGATTTTGAAGGATTTGAAATTTTGATATACTGGTTTTGTCTACGGTTTGATGCATCAATATTGTCAAATTGAAAAATTTTGGGTTTCATTTAATAACAATAGCTGATTATTGATATGGTTGCATAGTTGCATATCAACTCTGCAATATGGTATTATCCCTTTTTTTATTTTTATAAATCTACTTTTGCAGGCCTAACTTCATCTATTATGTTTTACCAAAAAACAAAATCTTATGCACTACTGTTTTTTTTTTTTTACCCATCATGGGTTTTGATGACTAAAAGGTTGTTTTGTCCTTTTAAAAGAAAGAAAAAAAACCCAACTTGTTTGCCTTTTATTTTCCCTTTATTTATTGGTGAATGTTGCAATTTGTTAAGGGCCTGTTTGGTTACATGAGTCTGGATATTTCAAATATCTAGAGATTTCAAATCTATGGAGTCATAATTTATAAAATTAAATGTTTGGTTGTGGAATGAAATCTGTGGATTCATCCTAAAAAACTATTTGATCGACGTGATTTTTGTGGATGTGCAAATGTATAGCTTTTTTGAAATCTTCGGATTTCACCCCTTACCCATAAATCTACAGATTCAAGTTTTTAGTGTAAAAAAGTGAATATCTAGATTTCATGAATCTAGAGATTTTTACAACCAAATGAATATATTTCTCAGATTCATGAATCTAGAGATTTCAAATCTCTGGATTCATGTAACCAAACAGGCCCTAACATTTGATATGATAAGAATTACATTTCATGTAATTTTATCATGAAAATAATTCCTTATTTTTAGTAGATTTCAGGTTCACTTGAATGAGATTAAGTTAATAATTTTTTGTAAACTTATTGCAATATTTTTGCATTTGGAATTTTCATAGCTCGATTGATTTTCTTAGTTTTTTTTTTTTTTCTATTCATTAAATAAATGATCATTGTGTGCTTTAAGACCAATTACATGTTTACCTCAACTGCTATTCTCTCTAGATCTCAATGATAGTGTTCATGATGATTTTGAAAAATAATTTCATGTTTATGCAATCAAAATTAATTGTCAAATTATGTGTTTAGTTTAATAGGTTGGCTTAAGGGTGATTGGAGGAAAATTTATCCATTACATTTCTTTGTTAGAAATGGACAATCAATTTCCTTGTAAATGTATGACATGTGTCCCAACATTACATCAAATGGTTGAAATCTATTTATAATTCACATCAAAGAGTTGTTATTAAATTAAAAAAAAAATGATGTGACGTGTAATTGGACCTAAACCCTTTGATGTGATGTTGGGACACATGTCACACATATACAAGGAAATAGATGTCCATTTCCTTGTCAGAAATGGACAGGATATTAATCCGCAATTGGAGCAGTCCCAACCAGGTTTTTCGAATACAGTAAACTTTCGATTTCATCGATTTCTGAAAAAGAAATGGACCATCAATTTCCCTTTGGATGAATGAGATATGTTTATTAGTCAAATCAAAAGATTGATGTAAGATTTTGAAGACATAAATTTCTTGAGTTTTCTGCATGGCGTCCCCTTCAGTAGGGCTCAAATTCATGACTACTTTCTTAAGGTGGATATATTCTACGGCGCCCCCTTTGAACAAAGTGAAAAATTAGGTCAAGCACTTTGACAGTTAATATTAGGGTGTAAAATGTCTAATATACCCTTTAAGTGTGTAAAACCAAAATACCCCTCAATTAATTTTTCTTCATTTTGCTCTTTAAGTCCATCATCTTCCTCCATCCAGAAACCAAACTCCCGCTCCCCCGGGCCACCGTATGCTTCTTTCTCTGCTCAATTATCTAATCCAACAGGGCAACAATTCTCCAGGATACTTGCAGGTGAAGTTTCATACTTGCTTTTACCCAAAAAAATTAATTTCATACTTGCAACCTTAGACGATGGTTAATCCATCCGTAAATACGTAATATCCATTACTAGTTTACCGTTATTGATCCTGTTTCATGATCAGCTCAAAGTTTGAACTCTGAGATGCCAGTTTGGTCACAATTGCCAAAAGAAAATCGTCATCAATATGGCACTGCTGGCCTGGATCCAATCACTGCCTCACTCTGCTTCCAATTGACAAGTAGTCTGCTATCGCAACTGCCACCATCTCCAACGGCCACCGATATGGCTGACCAGGAAATCAAAAAACATTTGTGAATCCTTGATATGTTTCAGAGTTTAAACATAAAAAAATGAATGTGAAAATTTCCACCTAGTTGTAAGCAAGGGAAAACATATTGCCGAAAATCGGCAAAATTTTGCGATTTTCGGTAGTTTCGCTGACCAGCAAATTAAAAAATAGATGGAAACGAAACTGTTTAAATGTCGCCGGAAAATCGATGATTGTCCGACGAATCAAACGAAAATCGTTGAAGGAGGGGATGACCTGCACCTAGATAATAAATTTATTGGTACATATATAGTTTCTACGAAAAAGATGATAGAGGGGATGACCTGCACCTAGATAATCTTCCTTTGAGTATGTGTCAACTTATAGGATCCTCGTGCATCCAATTCGTACAATGATTCAATTTCCTCAAGGCCTAGGATTTCCTCCAACTTTTTGCAATACATGAGCTTTAATGTTCTCAACATTTTTAACTTTGATTGATTAGGTAGTCCTACCGATGAATCACAGTTTTCAACACAAAGTTCAACCAACCATGAGGGAAGCACTTGGAGGCATTACAACTTTTCACATTAACGAATTTTCAATTGCTTCAAAGTTTTCAAGGTTGACAAATTTGCCGGAAGGGAGTTAAGCTGTGGCAGAAAATTAATTTCCAGCTCCACTAAATTTGGAGCATTCAAAAATCATCAAGAAATTCTGCAATACGGATTGCTTCTAGTTGTACTCTATCCAAAATTCTCATTCCCCCGAATGATCTTGGTAGCTTCACTAGTGCAGTGCCGAATCGAAAATCTAATACCTCAAGCTTTTCTAATAGTCCAACACCATCAGGCAACTTTTTGAGTCACTTGCAAGACTTAAGAATAAGCTCTTTGAGAGAAGTCATCTTAGAAATGCTGTCAGGAAGTATTTTTATTCTTGTGTATGACCAGTCAAGCTTCTCCAGGGTTTTCAATTCACCAATGGAGTCAGGCAATTCTTAAGTGATGTGCACCGCTTGAGATTAAGACTTTTGAGTTGACTCAACTGCCCAATGGACTCATCTAACTCATCCAATGACGCACATCCTTCAAAGTCTAATTGCTCCAAGGAAGGAAACCATGAAAAGTTAGGGGACTTTGATAGGCTATAACAGTTACTATGATCGAGAATTTTCAACTTTTGAAATCGTTGTAAACAAAGAGAAAACATACATATATTATAATTTATAATACTTAATATTATTATTGAGAAAAAGAAAGAAGTCGAATACTATACCTTATGTTTATCTGGAGGTATGTCATTCCAAAACTGAGTAGAACCTTTGTATAATAGCTTGAGATAAACTAATCTTCTATAATATAAACTGGAAAGCTGGAAGCTTCTCTCTGGAAAACATTCAGTTCGAGAAGAAAGCTAAGAAATCTTAAATTGGGCATCAGCTCCAAAGATTCCATAGTTAGATCAAAAGTGTCTTTGAGGCACAGTGGAGGGTCATTCCTTCTATTGTGTTAGTTTCCTTATAACAGATCCAAAAAAACCTCAATCAAATGGAAATTATGGAAATAGAACAATATTAAGAAATAGAAAACAGGGGAGCGGGGATGTGCTTTGGGTTACCTTATGCCTACTTAATACTTTCACAATGTCGCCGTAAGACCATAGCCTACTACGCTTACTTGGATCTTTACGACTATCTTCTAAGACAATTTCTCTTCCCATGTCTAGGATGTGATCATGCATTATCAAGTATTTTCCATCAAATTTTAGAAGGGATCTTTTTATTAATCTGGATATTGCTGGTTTTGGATAAAAGCCACAACCTTCCCAAATCCAAATTACAGTTTTCTTTTTCCATACAATGAAAAACCAAGCTGCATCAAGAAATATGTCTCTTTGATAGTCATTTTCTAAATTGTCATAGCTTATCCTTAGCATTCTTTGGACTTCTTCAAGAGGAATTTCTTTTAACGCTTTTAATGTGTCTTCCCACTCATCTTTGTCACTTATATCTGACAGATAAGACCCGAATAACTCTAGAATTAATGGTAACTCTCCAAAATGGTGCACCACATCATGTGAGAGTTGCATAAAATCTTTTGGAGGTTGGCTATTTTGAAAGGCATGCCAACTAAATAGTTGAAGAGAATGCACATGATCTAACAATCGAGGCCTGTATATTTTATCTCCATTAACTTTAGCCAAGTTCAGAACATCTTCGTCTCTTGTTGTAATTATGACCCAGCTTCCTTTGCCAACCAAAACATCTATTTGTTCTTTTCTGTCAACGTCATCAAGACAAGAAAAACCTTTTTCCTTCCAACTCTTTCTTTTATTAATATTTTTTCCTCTATGAAGATCTCTTATGTCAAAGTCCTCCTTGAAAATATCTTTTAGGAATTGCTTTTGCAATGACACTAGACCCCCAAATTGTGTTGCTTGTTCTCTAACGTCTGAAAGAAAACAATGCTTATCAATGGTTGAAATGATAGCATTATAGATGGCCTTGGCAAAGCCGCGTCTTCCTGATACCACTAGAATCACAAATTCCCACGAGTTAAACATCAATGGAGCCAATGCTTAATAATGACAATAGATCATTTACTCTAGAACCCATGTCAATGAGTTATCAAGCAACAAACTTGCTAAACAATTAAAGCGATAAACTGTTCAGAACCAGAATCTTTTTGAAGCATTTGCTACCATCTCATTAACAATAGGTAGAAGAAAATGTCGCAGATAAAAAGACGCTCTCTTCCTGGGTTCTAGTTTTGCTAAATAACCACAATTAGTTAGACTGTCTAAACTGGTGGGAGATGCATTATACTTTGTGTACTGAGTTGGGACTCCAATGTACAAAAGAAGCTCTTGCTATTGAGGGTTTCACTGTTGTGGCGTGAATGGTTCCTGAGCATTGAAATGAACAACTCCTAGGTGTTATATGAAAGATTCCATTTTCCCCCCCCCCCCCCCCCAATCTAGGTTAAGTTAAAACTATAAATGACTAAAGATAATTGAAAATAAAAATCTTGAGAGCCCCGATCAATTCCTTATGGGATTTTCATCAGCTAACTTGATATGGTTACTCAGAGCACAAGCTGTAAGATAGAGAAAGGGGAAATGAATGATATATTAATTATGATAATTTGATAGAGATCACACGATGTAGATTGGTCACTCTTCAAATCTTACAATCTAGATCAATACAATAGCTACTCTTGTATTTACACGCATTCCTTGTAATGTTCAACAGTGTACAAAAATATCCCGTACATATTACTCTTTTTTGTCCTTCTTTTACATTCCCAAGGAAATATGATTTATAATCAAGATTTGTACAAAAGAAATGAAACATATTAAAATAAGGAAGAATACCAACTGCCCGCATGGCTCATGCATGAAGACGGAGACGGATGGGAGTGCAATAAAGATATTGAGTTGCAAGGCTTTTTGGTTGGACTAGGAGTTGATTGGTCTTTCCACACACTCGTCTATAAATGCTTCATGTAGAGGGTGCAAGAACCAGATGGATGATAATCACTAAATGAATGAAGTTTACAGATATGTAAATACGGGTTGGTTCAAAAAACTAAAACAAAACCAACCTCAAATCGATTGAGTAGGTGAGCCATGCATCTAAAAAATGGTCCCGTTATCCATCTAGTTTGTTCATTCAAATTCTAATTCTAATTCAAAACCAACCAAAAAACGGTTAATTAGAAAAAGCATTTAGGCTTTCCATTTTAGAGAAAATCCATGCAAGCAAAACAACAAACACATCGGAAAGCATTGAAATCTCAACAACCATCAATCTTCCAAGCCAAACAAGGAGACCAGAACCACCTAAGAAGTCTGTTACGCCCTTCTCCTATAAATAAGCACATAGATAGGAGTATGTCATTGCATTGATATAGCAAAAAATACTAGGAGAAATGAAAGAGACAAGAGAGCATCAAGGAGCTTGGAAGTACGTGTAACTATGGCATATTCTAGTGTCATGAAGGTTTTGTGCCTTGTATTGGTCTGCATGGTTGTGGCAGCACCAAATGCTACAGATGCCCTCACTTCTGGGCAAGTGGTCTCTCGATTGGCTTCTTGCCTCACCTTTCTGGGCAATGGAGGAAAGGTCTCTTGGGTTTGTTGCAATTCCGTGAGGGCACTCAACTCCATTGCAAGAACCACTCCTGACCGTCGGGCAGCTTGTCGTTGTCTGAAGAATGCCGACAGAGCCACTCCCGGCATCAAGGGAGGCAATGCTTCAGCACTTCCCGGAAAATGTGGTGTCCACCTTCCCTACAAGATCATCCCTTCCATTGACTGCTCCAAGTTTATTTCATCATCTAGATAACCCAGTGAATTTTCAAATCCTTTCTATTCCGATCCTGAATCTCAAACACTTAGATAAGAGAATTTGATAATGGTTAACTGATTCATGTATGACTAAGATTCGGATTTTGTAACGTTTTCAGGGTGAGGTGAAGTGAAAGTTCTCAAAGGCGAAGAAGATCAATAGACATGTCTAGATCCGGCAATTCCACATTAGTGGTAGACAATGTTAATATTTATTTCGTACAGTCACCCAAACTAGGAGATAAACAAGCAGCTCAACTGCCTTACAATTATATGTTAGCACATTGATAACTAGAGTATTTCAAACTTGTCCACCCCTAATGTGGAATTGCCGGATCTAGACATGTCTATTGATCTTCTTCGCCTCTGAGCACTTTCACTTCACCTCACCCTGAAAACGTAACAAAATCCGAATGTTAGTCAAACAAGAATCACTAAACCATTATGAAATTCTCATATCTAAGAGTTTGAGATTCACAGTAGGAATAGAAAGGATTTGAAAATTCACGGGGTTATCTAGATGATGAAAATATACTTGGAGCAGTCAATGGAAGGGCTGATATTGTAGGGAACGTGGACACCACATTTTCGGGGAAGTGCTGAAGCATTGCCTCCCTTGATGCCTAGGAGTTGTTCATTTCATTGCTAAGGAACCATTCATGCCACAACAATGAAATGCTCAATAGCAAGAGTTTCTTTTGTACGTTGGAGTCCCAACTCTGTATGCAAAGTATAATGCATCTCTCTCCAATTTAGACAGTCTATCTGATTGTGGTTATATAGCAAAATTAGTAGCCAAGAATAGAGCATCTTTTTATCTGCAACCTTTTCTTCTTCCTATTGTTAAAGAGATGGTAGCTAATGTTTCAAAAAGACCCTGGTTCGGAACAGTTTATCGCTTTAATTGTTTAGCAAGTTTGTTGCTTGATACTCACAGATGACAAAATGGAACCCAACCAGGTTTATCCTTTTTAATTTTATGTTCTTATTTTTGGAGAGTGGAGTTTCTTTTATTTCCTTAAAATTCAAAGCCCCTTTCAAAGAGTATGATATAATCCTTCAATTTTATTTTGTTCATTATACATACTTGTTAGGAACATGCTTCCTTATTATATTAAACTTATTCTTATTTCATAAATGTTCAAGAATTTCTTATGGAACGCGTTTATTATACACTAAAAATAATTCCAAAACATTTTTAAAGCATACAAACACACACACACACACACACACACACACACACACAAAAAAAAAAGTTTTCCCGCAAAGAAATATTATAGTAGAACTTTCATCAAACACACTAGTAATCCCCCCCCACCCCCCCCCCCCCCCCCAAAAAAAAAGAATTAAATAATTTTAAAAAATAAATAAATAAAGGACTTGTCCATAATTTATACAACCAAATTTAGTAGCGTCTTAGAAAAAGTGATTGTCAAGGACATCGCCAGGTTGGCCTCAGTGAACCTGCAAGTGATTGTCAAGGACATTTGCCTTCTTGTTTGGCCAATCAACCCCTAGTGCAACTGAAAAGCCATGCAACTCAATATCTTTATTGTACTCCCATCCGTCTCCGTCTTCGTGCATGAGCAATGCGGGAGGTTGGTATTCTTTTTTATTTTAATATGTATCATTTCTTTTGTACAAATATTGATTATAAATCATATTTCCATGGGAATGTAAAACAAGGACAAAAAAGAGTAATATGTACGGGATATTGGTGTACACCGTTGAACATTACAAGGAATGCGTGTAAATACAAGAGTAACTATTGTTTTGAACTAGACTGTTAGATTTGAGGAGTGAACAATGTTGGTCGTGTGATCTCTATCAAATTATCATAATGAATATATCATTCATTTCCCCTTTCTCAATCTTACAGCTTGTGCTCTGAGTAACCATATCAAGTTAGCCATTGAAAATCCCATAATTAATTGATCGGGGCTCTCAAAATTTTTATTTTCAATTATCTTTAGTCATTTATAGTTTTAACTTATCCAAGATTGGGGGGGGGGGGGGGAGGAAAATGGAATCTTTCATATAACACCTAGGAGTTGTTCATTTCAATACTCAAGAACCATTCACGCCCCAACAGTGAAACCCTCAATAGCAAGAGCTTCTTTTGTACGTTGGAGTCCCAACTCTGAACGCAAAGTATAATGCATCTCTCACCATTTTAGATAGTCTATCTGATTGTGGTTATTTAGCAAAATAAGTTGCCAACAATAGAGCGTCTTTTTATCTGAACCTTTTCTTCTACCTATTGTTAATGAGATGGTAGCTAATGTTTCAAAAAGACCCTAGTTTAGAACAGTTTATCGCTTTACTTGTTTAGCAAGTTTGTTGCTTGATACTCGCAGATGACAAAATGGAACTCAACCAGGTGTATCCTTTTTAATTTTATGTTCTTATTTTTGGAGAGTGATGTTTCTTTTATTTCCTTAAAATTCAAAGCCCCTTTCAAAGAGTATGATATAATCCTTGAATATCATTTTGTTCTTTAATAATACTTGTTAGGAACATGCTTCCTTTGTTTATTAAACTTATTCTTATTTCATAAATGTTCAAGAAATGCTTAAGGAACACGTTTCTTATACACTAAAAATAATGCCAAAACATTTTTAAAGCATACAAACACACACACAATAAAAATAAATAAATAAAGGTTTCCCACAAAGAAATATTATAGTAGAACTTTCATGAAACACACTACTAATCCTCCCCCCAACCCCCCCCCAAAAAATAATTAAATAATTTTAAAAATAAATAAATAAAGACTTGTCCATAATTTATACAACCAAATTTAGTAGCGTCTTAGAAAAAGTGATTGTCAAGGCCATCGCCAGGCTGGGCTCAGTGACCTACAAATCAAGCCCTTGAACCGGGACTTGCTAGTACAACGTAATCTTATCTGCCATTTTGTTTGGCCCATATTTTGCATCTTGAATCCTCTTCAAATTGTCGGGGTCTTTTGACCCAAGATTGGTACGACATAGAAATTTTGTATTTTTATTTTCATCGCTCTATCAGTTCGACTTGCTTATGCATGTTATAGCCCATTATACCACATTGATGGTTTGCAAATAAAGAATGGAGAAGGGAGATTCAAAATTAAATCGCATGGTGTGACTAGGGTAAGCGACTTAGTATTGTATGGTAATGTTCTGATGGCCAAAACGGCAACATGGCACAGATTTGATATTCGATATCCATAGAAAACTATTTGCTTTTCTATTCTTTTATCCATCGTCATACTTTAAGAATCAAGGAAACGCAACTTAGGTCTTGGGCACCCACGTTTACATACAGCCAGACATTTCCAAACACAAATTTACCACCATGCGCATCTGTTACCAAAAATTGGAAAATGAGTGCTATCGAGTTTCAGTCTCTATATTAAGATAAACAAAGGCAAATTTTATGCAGAAGGAAGAATGAGTTTGCAATAAGGGGAAATGTTAGTATTTATGTCATACAGTCACCCAAACTAGGAGATAAACAAGCAGCTCAGCTGCCTTACATTTATATTTTAGCACATTGATAATGAGAGACTTTCAAACTTGTCTACCACTAATGTGGAATTGCCGGATCTAGACATGTCTATTGATCTTCTTCGCCTCTGAGCACTTTCACTTCACCTAACCCTGAAAACGTAACAAAATCCAAATGTTAGTCATACAAGAATCACTTAACCATTATGAAATTCTCATATCTAAGTGTTTGAGATTCACGGTAGGAATAGAAAGGATTTGAAAATTCACGGGGTTATCTAGATGATGAAAATATACTTGGAGCAGTCAATGGAAGGGCTGATCTTGTAGGGAAGGTGGACACCACATTTTCCGGGAAGTGCTGAAGCATTGCCTCCCTTGATGCCGGGAGTGGCTCTGTAGGCATTCTTGAGACAGCGACATGCTGCCCGACGGTCAGGCGTGGTTCTTGCAACAAGCCCAAGACACCTTTCCTCCATTGCGCAGAAAGGTGAGGCAAGAAGCCAATCGAGAGACCACTTTCCCACAAGTGAGGGCATCTGCAGCATTTGGTGCGGCCACAACCATGCAGACCAGAACAAGGCACACAACCTTCAAGACACTAGAATTGGCCATAGTTACAAGTACTTGCAAGCTCCTTGATGCTCTTTTGTCTCTTTCTTTTCTCCTAGTGTTTTGCTAGATCATGCAATGACATACTCCTCTCTATGTGCTTATTTATAAGAGAAGGGCGTAACAGACTTCTTAGGTGGTTTTGGTCTCCTTGTTTGGCTTGGAAGATTGAAGGTGGTTTAGATTTCAATGCTTTTCGATGTGTTTGTTGTTTTGCTTGCGTGGATTCTCTCTAAAATGGAATGCCTAAATATTTATATCTAATTAATCTCTTTTTGGTTGGTTTGAATTAGAATTCTAATTTGAATGAAGAAACTGGAAGGTTAACGGGACCATTTTTTAGATGCATGGCTCACCTACTCAAGCGATTTGAGATTGGTTTTGTTTTAGTTTTTTGAACCAACCAATATTTACATATCTGTAAACTTCAATCATTTAGTGATGATCATCCATCTGGTTCTTGCACCCACTACATGAAGCATTTATAGACGAGTGTGTGGAAAGACCGATCAACCCCTAGTGCAACCGAAAAGCCTTGCAACTCAACACCTTTATTGCACTCCCACCCGTCTCCGTCTTCGTGCATGAGCAATGCGGGAGTTTGGTATTCTTTTTTATTTTAATATGTATCATTTCTTTTGTACAAATCTTGTTTATAAATCATATTTCCATGGGAATGTAAAACAAGGACAAAAAAGAGTAATATGTACGGGATATTGGTGTACACCATTGAAAATTACCAGGAATGCGAGTAAATACAAGAGTAGCTATTGTATTCATCTAGACAGTAAGATTTGAAGAGTGAACAATCTAGGTCGTGTTATCTCTTTCAAATTATCATAATGAATATATCATTTATTTCCCCTATCTCAATCTTACAGCTTGTGCTCTGAGTTACGATATCAAGTTAGCCGTTGAAAATCCCATAATTAATTGATCGGGGCTCTCAAGATTTTTATTTTCAATTATCTTTAGTCATTTATAGTTTTAACTTATCCTTGATTGGGGGGGGGGGGGGGGGAGGAAAATGGAAACTTTCATATAACACCTAGGAGTTGTTCATTTCAATGCTCAGGAACCATTCACGCCCCAACAGTGAAACCATCAATAGCAAGAGCTTCTTTTGTACGCTGGAGTCCCAACTCTGTATGCAAAGTATAATGCATCTCTCACCATTATAGACAGTCTATCTAATTGTGGTTATTTAGCAAAATTAGTAGCGAAGAATAGAGAGTCTTTTTATCTGCAACCTTTTCTTCTACCTATTGTTAATGAGTTGGTTGCTAATGTTTAAAAAAGACCCTGGTTCGGAACAGTTTATTATTTTAATTGTATAGCAAGTTTGTTGCTTGATACTCGCAGATGACAAATTGGAACCCAACCAGGTGTATCCTTTTTAATTTTATGTTCTAATTTTTGGAGAGTGAAGTTTGCCTTATTTCCTTAAAATTCAAAGCCCCTTTCAAAGAGTATGATATAATCCTTCAATATTATTTTGTTCATTATTATTACTTATTAGGAACATGCTTCCTTTGTTTATTAAACTTATTCTTATTACATAAATGTTCAAGAAATGCTTATGGAACGCGTTTATTATGCACTAAAAATAATTCCACAACATTTTTAAAGCATACAAACTCACACAAAAAAAAAAAAAATAATAATAATAAATAAAGGTTTCCCGCAAAGAAATATTGTAGTAGAACTTTCATGAAACACACTAGTAATCCCCCCCCCCCCCCCCCCCCCCAAAAAAAAAAAAGGAAAAATAAATTTCAAAAAATAAAAAAATAAAGGACTTGTCCATAATTTATACAACCTAGTTTAGTAGCGTCTTAGAAAAAGTGATTGTCAAGGCCATCGCCAGGCTGGACTCAGTGAAGCTGAAAGTCAAGCCCTTGAACCGAGACTTGCTAGTACAATGTAATCTTATATGCCTTCTTATTTAGCCCATATTTTGCATCTGGAATCCTCTTCAAATTGTCGGCAAGATTGGACGAGATAGAAATTTTGTTGGGGCTTGCTTATGCACATTATAGCCCATTATACCACATTGATGGTTTGCAAATAAAGAATGGAGATGGTTCAAAGATTAAATCGCATGGTGTGACTAGGGGAAGAGACTTAGTATTGTTGGAAATGTTATGATGGCCAAAACATGGCACATTTGTTCTGGATATATAGAAAACTATTTGCTTTTCTATTCTTTTATCCATTGTCACAATTTAAGAATCAAAGAAACGCAACTTAGGTCTTGGGCAGCCAGAAAATGGAAGACATTTCAAAAAACACAGGCATACTGTACCCAAAAATGGAAAATGAGTCTTTGTCGAGATGTTCTATATTAAGATAAACCAAGGCAAATTTAGCGAAGGAAGAATGAGTTTGTAATAAGAGGAAATGTTAGTATTTATGTCATAGACCCCAAACTAGGAGATAAACAAGTAGCTCTTACAATTATATGTTAGCACATTGATAATGAGAGACTTTCAAACTTGAATACCACTAATGTGGAATTGCCGGATCTAGACATGTCTATTGATCTTCTTGGCTCCGAGCACTTTCACTTCACCTAACCCTGGAAACGTAACAAAATCCAAATGTTAGTCATACAAGAATCACTTATCCATTATGAAATTCTCATATCTAAGTGTTTGAGATTCACGGTAGGAATAGAAAGGATTTGAAAATTCACGGGGTTATCTAGATGATGAAAATATACTTGGAGCAGTCAATGGAAGGGCTGATCTTGTAGGGAAGGTGGACACCACATTTCCGGGAAGTGCTGAAGCATTGCCTCCCTTGATGCAGGGAGTGGCTCTGAAGGCATTCTTAAGACAACGACATGCTGCTCGACGGTCAAGTGTGGTTCTTGCAGCGGAGTTGAGTGCTCTCACGGAATTGCAACAA
The DNA here is from genome assembly GCF_041222555.1 of Hakea prostrata. NCBI lineage: Eukaryota > Viridiplantae > Streptophyta > Magnoliopsida > Proteales > Proteaceae > Hakea > Hakea prostrata. Next base: position 30,019,782 of record NC_142609.1, on the reverse strand, counting down.
GCCCAAGACACGTTTCCTCCATTGCGCAGAAAGGTGAGGCAAGAAGCCAATCGAGAGACCACTTTCCCACAAGTGAGGGCATCTGCAGCATTTGGTGCGGCCACAACCATGCAGACCAGAACAAGGCACACAACCTTCAGGACACTAGAATTGGCCATAGTTACACGTACTTGCAAGCTCCTTGATGCTCTCTTATCTCTTTCTTTTCTCCTAGTGTTTTGCTTGATCAACGCAATGACATACTCTTCTCTACGTGCTTATTTATAAGAGAAGGGCGTAATAGACTTCTTAGGTGGTTCTGGTCTCCTTGTTTGGCTTGGAAGATTGATGTTGGTTTAGATTTCAATGCTTTGCGATGTGTTTGTTGTTTTGCTTGCGTGGATTTTCTCTAAAATGGAAAGCCTAAATGCATTTTCTAATTATCCTTTTTTTGGTTTGTTTTAAATTAGAATTCTAATTTGAATGTACAAACTAGAAGGATAACGAGACCATTTTTTTGACGCATGGCTCACCTACTCAATCGATTTGAGTTTGGTTTTGGTTTAGTTTTTTGAACCAGCCAGTGTTAACATATCTATAAACATCGTTGATTTAGTGATGATCATCCATCTTGTTCTTGCACCCACTACATGAAGCATTTATAGACGAGTGTGTGGAAAGACCAACTAACTCCTAGCGCAATTGAAAAGCCTTGCAACTCAATATCTTTATTGCACTCCCATCCATCTCTGTCTTCGTGCATGATCCATGCGGGTTGTTGGTATTGTTTTATATTTTTATATGTATCATTTCTTTGGAACAAATCTTGATTATAAATCATATTTCCATGGGAATGTAAAACAAGGACAAAAAAGAGTAATAAGTACGGGATATTGGTGTACACCATTTAACATTACAAAGAATCCATGTAAATACAAGAGTAGCTATTGTATGATCTAGACTGTAAGATTTGGAGAGTGAACAATCTAGGGTCGTTTGATCTCTATCAAATTAGCATAATGAATATATCATTCATTTCCCCTATCTCAATCTTATAGCTTGTTCTTTGAGTTACAATATCAAGTTAGCTGTTGAAAATCCCATAATTAATTGATCGGGGCTCTCAAGATTTTTTATTTTTTATTATCTTTAGTCATTTATAGTTTTAACTTATCTTAGATTGGGTTGGGGGCGGGGAGGAAAATGGAATCTTTCATATAACACCTAGGAGTTGTTCATTTCGATGCTCAGGAACCATTCACGCCACAATAGTTAAACCCTCAATTGCAAGAGCTTCTTTTGTACGTTGGAGTCTCAACTCAGTACGCAAAGTATAATGCATCTCTCACCAATTTAGACAGTCTATCTAATTGTGGTTATTTAAAAAAACTAGAAGGCATGAAGAGAGCGCTTTTTTTTTTGCAACATTTTCTTCTACTTAATGAGATGGTATCTAATGCTTCAAAAAGACATTGGGACAAAACAGTTTATCCCTTTAATTGTTTAGCAAGTTTGTTGCTTGATACTGAAATGAAAAATGGAGTCCAAAGGTGTATCCTTTTAATTTTATGTTTTATTTTTGGAGAGTTAAGTTCCTTTTATTTACGTAGAATTCAAGGCTCCTTTCAAAGAGTATGATATAATCCTTCTATATTATTCTTTTCATTATTAATACTTGTCATTAATTAAAGGCCCTTTTCCTAATCTTTTTATTGAAGCACTGCAAGCGGAGAAAGGTTTGATCCTTTCAAACTAATATTGATCAACTTGATATGACAGTGAATATGTTGATCAAGAGGTTTCCTTGAAGTCAAAACTTGTACAAGCAGGAGGAGGGAAAGAGGGGGGGAGGAGGAGAAGAAAAAAACACAAAAGAAGGAATAAAAAAAAAGGAAGAAGGAGAAGGAAAAAGGAGAAGGGGAAGAAAAAAAAAAAGCAGGAAAAGGGGTTCAAAAGTGTTGATAGATGATGATTGTTTATTACTTGAAGGTTTGCCCTCTAATGAGGAGATCAAATGAGTGGTATGGGACCTAGATCCTGGCAGGTCTCGAGGACTAGATGGTTTTTCGGGAAGTTTTTTCTACAAATGATGGGATATTGTTTCATCCGATTTTGGGGCTACAGTTCGATCCTTCTTTGAAAAAGGGAAACTTCCAAAAGGGGTAAATAATTGTTTCTTCACTTTAGTTCCCAAGGTGGAAAATGCAGCTACACTAGACATATTCAGCCTCTATGTATGGGGAATTTTTTTTTCAAAGCATTGTCAAAGATAATGGCTTCTCGGCTGAGTCCTTTTTGCCTAAGCTTATTTCTGAGGAGCAAGGAGCTTTCCAGAAAGGTAAGATGATTTCTAAAAATATTGTTGTAGCTTCCTAACTTACAAATATTTTACATTCTTCTGGTAGAGGGGGAGGGATGGGAATTAAGATTGATATTATGAAGGCTTATGATACTCTATTATGGGAGTTTTTATTCTTGGTCTTGAAGGCTTTCGGATTTTCAAATAGATGGGTTGGTTGGATTCATGAGATGCTTTAGTCTACTAGAATCTCAATTTTATTGAATGGGGGACCAATTGGATTCTTTGGAGTTGAGAAAGGCTTCGGCAAGGGGACCCTTTATTTCCTCTTCTTTTTCTTCTTGCAGAAAAGGTACTATGCGGGGGCCTTCATTCTTTGATAGCTACTGTTAGTTTGAGAGTTTTGCTCGGTCCTAGGGGAGTTGAAGTTCCTTCCTTACTGATGTATGCTGATGATATTTTTATTTTTTCAAATGCTTCTTTATGTTATGTTAAAGCTTTGAAAAATTTCTTATTGAAGTATCAAGAATTTTCGGGTCAACATATTAGTTTGCAGAAGAGTAAGCTTTTTCTTGGACGTGTGCCCCCTAGTCGGAAACAGAAAATTGTGGACATATTAAATATCCCAATTGTTCACTTTCCTACTCGATATCTGGGGGTAGATATTTTTAAAGGAATAGTTACTTGTCTCAAATTGCTATTAGTTTTAGAAAAGATTAAGAATCGACTACAAGGGTGGTGTGGAAAGTGTTATCTTTGGCCAGGTAGAGTGGAGTTGGTACGTTCACTTATTTCTAGCATGCCGATTCATAATTTTTTAGTGTAATGGTGGCCTAGCTCTATTATTTCTCAAGCAGAGGCTTGGATGCGTAATTTCATTTGGACAGGGAGTATAGAGGCTGTGAAGAAGGTTATAGTGTCTTGGGCAAAACTATGTACTCTAAAATGTGAGGGTGGTTTGGGTATTCGGAGATTAAGAGATGTAAATTTTGCTTCCTTATGCAAATTGGCTTGGACAATTAAACATAAACACTCTGCTTTTGCTCATTTTTTAAAGGGGAAGATGGTGGACAAAAGGGGAAATTTAAAGATTTATGGGTGGCAGTCATTTTTGTTCAAGCTAACGAACGGTGGTCAGTTGGAGATGGTTAGAATATAAATTTCTGGTTTGACAGATGGTTGGGGAATTTTACCATTGCAGACTATGTTGGTATTCCTCTAGATCTAGAGGGTCACTTGAAATTGACTGTTGCAAATTGTATACAGCAAGGGGAGTGGAGATTTCCATCAGTGGAAAATGCCAAATTTCAAGAGGTAATCTCTCTTATTATGTTATATTGTGTTCCTTGTGCTTGTTTTATTGATGTTTGTCATTGGCAAGGTTCGGTGGGGGGAGAGTTTAGTTTATGATCGACATGGGATCTCTATCGTAGAAAAGGAAAACAATTGGAATGGGCTAAAAGTATTTGGAAGACTTCTTTGTAGCCTAGACAACAAGTTTTCTGTTGGAGACTTTTTCATCATAGGCTACTTGTTGATGCCTTGTTGACTCGGAAAGGGATTATGCTTGCCTCTCGTTGTAATCTATGTGGTAAAGCTTCAGAGGACATAGGACATCTCTTTCTTCACTGCTCATTTTCATGTGGATGTGGAAAAGCTTCTGCAGCAAAGTTTGGTTATAGCTGGACAATAAAAGATTTGATTGTAGAGTCGTTCAAGGCTTGGAAACACCTGGTTTTGTTTTAGTTTTTTTAACCAACCAGTATTTACATATCTGTAAACTTCAATCATTTAGTGATGATCATCCATCTGGTTCTTGCACCGACTACATGAAGCATTTATAGACGAGTGTGTGGAAAGACAGATCAACCCCTAGTGCAACCGAAAAGCCTTGCAACTCAATATATTTATTGTACTCCCACCCGTCTCCGTCTTCATCCATGAGAAATGCCGGAGGTTGGTATTCTTTTTTATTTTAATATTTATCATTTCTTTTGTACAAATCTTGTTTATAAATCATATTTCCAAGGGAATGTAAAACAATGACAAAAAAGAGTAATATGTACGGGATATTGCTGTACACCGTTGAACATTACCATGAATGCGAGTAAATACAAGAGTAGCAATTGTATTGATGTAGACTGTAAGATTTGAAGAGTGAACAATCTAGGTCGTGTTATCTCTATCAAATTATCATAATGAATATATCATTCATTTCCCCTTTCTCAATCTTATAGCTTGTGCTCTAAGTAGCCATATCAAGTTAGCCGTTGAAGATATCATAAATAATTGATCGGGGCCTCTCAAGATTTTGATTTTCAATTATCTTTAGTAATTTATAGTTTTAACTTATCCTAGATTAGGGGGGGCGGGAGGAAAATGGAATCTTTCATATAACACCTAGGAGTGGTTCATTTCAATGCTCAGGAACCATTCATGCTACAACAGTGAAATCCTCAATAGCAAGAGCTTCTTTTGTACGTTGGAGTCCCAACTCTGTACGCAAAGTATAATGCATCTCTCACCATTTCAGACAGTCTATCTGATTGTGGTTATTTAGCAAAATTAGTAGCCAAGAATAGATCGTCTTTTTATCTGCAACCTTTTCTTCTACCTATTGTTGATGAGATGGTAGCTAATGTTTCAGAAACACCCTGGTTCGGAACAGTTTATCACTTTAGATGTTTAGCAAGTTTGTTTCCTGATACTCGCAAATGACAAAATGGAACCCAACTAGGTGTATCCTTTTTAATTTTATGTTCTTATTTTTGGAGAGTGAAGTTTCTTTTATTTCCTTAAAATTCAAAGCCCCTTTCAAAGAGTTTGATATAATCCTTCAATATTATTTTGTTCATTATTAATACTTATTAGGAACATGCTTCCTTTGTTTATTAAACTTTTTCTTTTTTCATAAATGTTCAAGAAATGATTATGGAACGCATTTATTATAAACTAAAAATAATTCCAAAACAATTTTAATGTATACAAACACACAGACAAAAATAAAAAAAATAAATAAAGGTTTCCCGCAAAGAAATTTTGTAGTAGAACTTTCATGAAACACACTAGTAATCCCCCCACCCCCCCCCCGAAAAAAAAGGATTAAATAAATTTCAAAAAATAAATAAATAAAGGACTTGTCCATAATTTATACAACCTAATTTAGTAGCGTCTTAGAAAAAGTTATTGTCAAGGCCATCGCCAGGCTTGGCTCGGTGAACCTGCGAGTCAAGCCCTTGAACCGAGACATGCAACTACAATGTAATCTTATCTGCCTTCTTGTTTGGCCCAAATTTTGCATCTTGAATCCTCCTCAAGTTGTTGGGGTCTTTTGACACAAAATTGGGTACGAGATAGAAATTTTGTATTTTTATTTTCTTCGTTCTGTCAGTTCGGCTTGCTTATGATCGTTACAGCCCATTATACAAACATTGATGGTTTGCAAATAAACAGCGGAAAAGGGAGATTCAAAATAAAATCACATGGTGTGACTAGGGGAAACAACTTAGTATTGTATGGTAATGTTCTAATGGCCAAAACGGCAACATGGCACAAATTTGTTCTTTGATATCCGCAGAAAACTATTTGCTTTTCTATTCTTTTATCCATCGTCATACTTTAAGAATCAAGGAAACGCAACTTAGGTCTTGGGCACCCACGTTTACTTACAGCAAGACATTTCCAACCACAAATTTATCACCATGCCATCGTACCCAAAGCTGAAAAGGAGGTCTTGTCGAGTTTCAGTCTCTATATTAATATAAACCAAGGCAAATTTTATGCAGAAGGAGGAATGAGTTTGCAATAAGGGGAAATGTTAATATTTATTTCTTACAGTCACCCAAACTAGGAGATAAACAAGCAGCTCAGCTGCCTTACATTTATATTTTAGCACATTGATAATGACAGACTTTCAAACTTGTCTACCACTAATGTGGAATTGCCGGATCTAGACATGTCTATTGATCTTCTTCGCCTTTGAGACCTTTCACTTCACCTAACCCTAAAAACGTAACAAAATCCGAATGTTAGTAATATAAGAATCGGTTAACCATTATGAAATTCTCATATATAAGTGTTTGAGATTCATGGTAGGAATAGAAAGGATTTGAAAATTCACGGGGTTATCTAGATGATGAAAATATACTTGGAGCAGTCAATGGAAGGGCTGATCTTGTAGGGAAGGTGGACACCACATTTTCCGGGAAGTGCTGAAGCATTGCCTCCCTTGATGCCGAGAGTGGCTCTGTGGGCATTCTTGAGACAGCGACATGCTGCCCGACGGTTAGGTGTGGTTCTTGCAGCGGAGTTGAGTTCTCTCACGAAATCGCAACAAGCCCAAGACACCTTTCCTCCATTGCGCAGAAAGGTGAGGCAAGAAGCCAATCGAGAGACCACTTGCCCACACACACAACAAAAACAAAACACAAAAAAGCATAACAAAATACAAGTCCCAACACACCATTAGTAATATAAAAAATGACGATAAAACCGAGTAACAAATACATTTATAAATGTAGTTTTAAAAGTGTAACTAAAATTTATAGTAATATATACTACACACTACAAAACAGAATATATCCCCTAACTATACAAAATAACTACGGTATGTATTGTAGTAATTTAAGACATAAACTACAACATTAAAATTGTAATAATAAAAAAACTAACTACATAAACAAAACTACAACTAAAAATATACAATATGTGAACTTAATGTTCGAATTAAAAGTGTAACAACATCACAACTACCAAAATAATATGCACAAAGAGTAATATATATATAATAATTCAGATTTGTAATTCAGAACAACTTACCACATAAATAGAACTTTAAAAATGTAGTAAACATATTTATTCTTACTATAGAAGTATATCAGATTAAATAAAAAAGTAAATGACATTAAACGATGAATACGCCATCCCAAAATATAAAGAATATCCCAAATTACCAAAAACAAAAAATACACTTCCCGCTAAATCAATATAGAAAATTTAAAGAAACCCCACAAAATAGGCCTAATACCATAGTACTTTATAAAAAAAAACAAAACAAAGATAGATCAGCAATTATTCATCTGTGGTCTAATAGCCGTAGATTGATCCAAGGTAATGTAGAAATGTCGATCCCAAGGATTAAAAACTCAATCCATGATATCAGAACAGACTCCTCACCAATCTCATATCTCTAAGTAGAATGTCAAGATCACCATAAGGCTCAAGATGAATGCTAAAAATAACATGATAAGTGAGTCTCCACCAACAAAAAGGAACAACTCTCTCATTCTACAACTCAGTCTCAAAAGATGTTAGGGTTTACAATCTATCATTAAAGATGGGTCATATATTATTATTATCGAAAGTTTAAGCGTAATTAGGTTCTATCTAGGATTTGACAAGAGGGTCAAAGAGCGGATCCTCACAATCTCTACATCTCAACAAAAGTCAAATCACCATTAAAGGTTTCAAGATCAATAGCGAATATAACACAACGATACTAAGGTTCAAGATCACGAACCCCCCCCAAGCCAAGAATAGATTAAGCACAATTAGTTTGTATATCGTATCCCTCTGTTAACCTCTCGTAAGCTATATTAAAAATATATATAAAATGAAAAATACACCGAGTATAAAAACCAAAATTGATCTCAAATGAACCATAGAGATTGCACCCTCAATTCAAAAGCAAAACCATACATTAGAAGGCATCTATCACCAGATAGACAAGGTAAAGAAATATGAGTGGGTTCAAGTCATCTCAAAGAAGCCAGATAAGTGGTTGAGGTGCGGATCAGAGAGGTGTTAAAATGTCAACCGATCAAAGAGTGTATTGATTAACAATTAAAGCAAAAGCAACCATCACCACAACCCAAGACGACCGATCAAGTACTAGTCAATAATAGTCACAGAAAAACTCCAGTAGTCCAAGCAAAAGAAAATGACAAACACAAAAGAGTCCCACCTAAAGCCATCAAAGTAACACGTGATTGGCAACCGACACAGGAAATGATTGAATAGGGTGTGTGGTAATATGTTCATGTTGATTTGGGATTTTGTATAGCTATTGGAACCCTAAATGGAGGTGATTTAAGAATTGTTAACATCAATATCATTACTAGATCTATTATAAAATGCCTTATGAAATAGATGTATTATTGTATCGATTAAATAAGTCGATTGATTAAATACAAAATAATTAAAAAAATACTCATTATGATGCATTATTAACAAATGTGTGACCCTATGTTGACATTAAAAATGCCCAAAATGCACATACTAGGCAATCATCCATCCACAATATATAACTAGAAATTAGATGTGAACATCAATATATCACCGAAAAAGAGAACCACCGAGGAAAAGCGAAACGGACAGTGAGTAGAAGAGATGAGAACGAGTATACGAGCAAAGGAGATCAAAAAGACAATATCCAGAAGAAGATATAAACCACAAACACGCAAAAAAGCAGAAGTAGACAAACATCCAACAACAATGCACTAAGATAAGCTACAAACATCCACTAAAAAACCCAAGACAACGACACGATATAGAGCCCGACCGGCAGATATTAAGCGCATGTAACCGAGTTATAGGCTTGCTACGGATTTTTTTACCTTTTACTACGGAAAATTCTGCAGTTATATGCCCTTTTTGTTGTAGTGACAAGTGAGGGCATCTGCAGCATTTGGTGCGGCCACAACCATATAGACCAGAACAAGGCCCACAACCTTCATGACACTAGAATTGGCCATAGTTACACGTACTTGCAAGCTCGTAGATGCTGTCGAGTCTCTTTCTTTTCTCCTAGTGTTTTGCTAGATCAATGCAATGACATACTCCTCTCTACGTGCTTATTTATAAGAGAAGGGCGTAACAGACTTCTTAGGTGGTTCTGGTCTCCTTGTTGGCTTGGAAGATTGATGGTGGTTTAGATTTCAATGCTTTTTGATGTGTTTGTTGTTTTGCTTGCGTTGATTCTCTCTAAAATTGAAAGCCTAATATTTTTCCTAATTAACCTTTTTTTGGTTGGTTTTGAATTAGATTTCTAATTTGAATGAACAAATTGGAAGGATAAGGGGACCATTTTTTTGATGCATGGCTCACCTACTCAATCGATTTGAGTATGGTTTTGTTTTAGTTTTTTGAACCAACTAGTATTAACATATCTGTAAACTTCATTCATTTAGTGATGATCATCCATCTGGTTCTTGCACCCACTACATGAAGCATATATAGATGAGTGTGTGGAAAAACCAATCAACTCCTAGTGCAACTGAAAAACCTTGCAACTAAATATCTTTATTGCGCTCCCCTCCGTCTCTGTCTTTGTGCATTAGCCATGCAGGTAGTTGGTATTCTTTTTTTTTTAATATGTATCATTTCTTTGGTACAAATCTTAATTATAAATCATATTCCCATGGGAATGTAAAACAAGGACAAAAAAGAGTAACGAGTATGGGATATTGGTGTACACCGTTTAACATTAAAAGGAATGTGTGTAAATACAAGAGTAGCTATTGTATTGATCTAGACTGTAAGATTTGGAGAACGAATAATCTAGGGTCGTGTGATCTCTATCAAATTATCATAATGAATATATCATTCATTTACCCATTCTCAATCTTACAGCTTGTGCTGTGAGTAACCATATCAAGTTAGCCATTGAAAATCCCATAAGGAATTTATCGGGGCTCTCAAGATTTTTATTTTTAATTATCTTTAGTCATTTATAGTTTTAACTATCTTAGATTGGGTGGTGGGGGTGGGGGGGAGGAAAATGGAATCTTTCATATAACACCTAGGAGTTGTTCATTTCAATGCTCAGGAACCATTCACGCCACAACAGTGAAACCCTCAATAGCAAGAGCTTCTTTTGTACGCTGGAGTCTCAACTCAGTACACAAAGTATAATGCATCTCTCACCAATTTAGACAGTCTATCTATTTGTATGTGGTTATTTAGCAAAACTAAAAGCCATGAAGAGAGCTTCTTTTTATCTGCAACCTTTTCTTCTACCTACTGTTAATGAGATGGTAGCTAATGCTTCAAAAAGACGTTGGTTCGGAACATTTTATCACTTTAATTGTTTAGCAAGTTTGTTGCCTGATACTCCCAAATGAAAAAATGGAGTCCAATTAACAAGGTGCATCCTTTTTAATTTTATGTTTTTATTTTTGGAGACTGAAGTTCCTTTTATTTCCGTAAAATTCAAGGCCCCTTTCAAAGAGTATGATATAATCCTTCAATATTATTCTTTTCATTATTAATACTTGTTAGGAGCATGCTTTCTTTAAATTGTTTATTAAACTTATTCTTATTGCATATATGTTCAGGAAATGCTTATGGAACACATTATTATACACTTAAAATAATTCCAAAACATTTTTAAAGCATACAAACACACACACAAATATAAAAAAAATAAAATAAAGGTTTCCCACAAAGAAATACCATAGTAGAACTTTCATGAAACACACTAGTTATCCCCCCCCCCCCACCCACCCCCAAAAAGAAAGAATTAAATAAATTTAAAAAAAATAAATAAATAAAGGACTTATCCATAATTTATACAACCTAATTTAGTAGTGTCTTAGAAAAAGCGATTGTCAAGGCCATCGCCAGGCCGGGCTCAACGAAGCTGCCAGTCATGCCCTTGAACTGAGACTTGCTTGTACACTGTAATCTTATTTGTCTTCTTCTTAGGCCCAAATTTTGCATCTTTAATCCTCCTCACATTGTCAGGGTCTTTTGACAAAAAATTAGGTATGAGATAAAAATTTTGTATTTTTCTTTTCATAGACCTGTCGGTTTGGCTTTCCTATGCACATTATAGTCCATTATACCACATTAATGGTTTGCAAATAAACAACAGGGAAGGGAGATTCAAAATTAAATCACATGGTGTGACTATGGGAAGCGACTGAGTACTGTATGGTAATGTTCTAATGGCCAAAATGGCAACATGGCACATATTTTCTCTTCGATATCCGTAGAAAACTATTTGCTTTTCTATTCTTTTATCCATTGTCATACTTTAAGAATCAAGGAAACGCAACTTAGGTCTTGGGCACCCACGTTTACTTAAAGCCAGACATTTCCAAAAACAAATTTTCTACCATGCGCATCTGTTAGCCAAAAATGGAAAATGAGTGCTGTCAAGTTTCAGTCTCTATATTAATGTAAACCAAGGCAAATTTTATGCAAAAGGAGGAATGAGTTTGCAATAAGGGGAAATGTTAATATTTATTTCGTACAATCACCCAAACTAGGATATAAACAAGCAGCTTTGCTCCCTTACAATTATTTGTTAGCACATTGATAATGAGAGACTTTCAAACTTGTCTACCACTAATGTGGAATTGCCGGATCTAGACATGTCTATTGATCTTCTTCGCCTCTGGGACCTTTCACTTCACCTCACCCTGAAAACGTAACAAAATCCGAATGTTAGTCATACAAGAATCACTTAACCATTATGAAATTCCCATATCTAAGTTTTTGAGATTCACGGTAGGAATAGAAAGGATTTGAAAATTCACGGGGTTATCTAGATGATGAAAATATACTTGGAGCAGTCAATGGAAGGGCTGATCTTGTAGGGAAGGTGGACACCACATTTTCCGGGAAGTGCTGAAGCATTGCCTCCCTTGATGCTGGGAGTGGCTCTATTGGCAATATTGAGAGAGCGACAAGCTGCCCGACGGTCAGGAGTGGTTCTTGCAGCGGAGTTGAGTGCTCTCACGGAATCGCAACAAGCCCAAGACACCTTTCCTCCATTGCGCAGAAAGGTGAGGCAGGAAGCCAATCGAGAGACTACTTGCCCACAATGACATACTCCTCTCTATGTGCTTCTTTATAAGAGAAGGGTGTAACAGACTTCTTAGGTGGTTTTGATCTCCTTGTTTGGCTTGGAAGATTGATGGTGGTTTAGATTTCAATGCTTTTCGATGTGTTTGTTGTTTTGCTTGCGTGGATTCTCTCTAAAATGGAAAGCCTAAATATTTTCTCTAATTAACCTTTTTTTGGTTGGTTTTGAATTAGAATTCTAATTTGAATGAACAAACTGGAAGGAAAACGGGACAGTTTTTTTTATGCATGGCTCACCTACTCAATCGATTTGAGTTTGGTTTTGTTTTATTTTATTAAACCAACAAGTATTTACATATCTGTAAACTTCATTCATTTAGTGATGATCATCCGTCTGGTTCCATATTTTTTTATATATATTTACCAAAAATATCGTATAGAATGGTAGGGTTTAGAAGGCTTGAGCTAGGACTTCTTAGGATGAATTCTCATCCTGACCCTAGGGGTAAGATTTTTACCCAAAATCCTATTTGGGCTTAGGGCGACCAAGGTAGATAAGGACCAAACCTACATCATAATCAATTGTGGCTGATGCAAATTTCTTTAGCCAATCCACAAGTAAGGTGTCAAAGTGGATTTGATCAAGTCACTTTTGGGATGTACATAAGTGAATCAGAGTTGCATTAATTTGTATATGCCTTGTATTCACCTGGTGACACATGCACGAAGGCAAAACCTTGTGAAACAGTTAATGCAACCATTATTGAGAATTATAAATTAGGATACGGACAAACCAATTTAACTTAAAGCTTATGCAACGCCACCACAATAAATCTTCTTCCCTTGTCTCCCTTGGCTTCACTATCTAGTCCATTGTCATTAGATTCAGAGTAGATGTTTTGAATCGTCTGTTTTTTTCAATGGTGAGAGATTTGCCTCTCATCATTGAACCTAATGATGAAGCCAGGGGTCACGATGTGAATGCAAATTAATTCCTAGGTTTTGTCATACCCCTTGTTATTTCCAAGGCTCTTAGTTTAAAGGGTTTATTGTTGTCATTTTCCCCCTTTAGCATTTTATTGCACTCTCTTCTATGTTTTCTTTCATTGAATTTGCCTTTTATAGATAAATGCTAATGGATGATGGAACATCTTAGACCTATCATGGGAGGGGTAAATTAAGCATTGATTTTAATGGCAATGGAGTATCTAAACAATCTTTTTTTTTTTGGTAATCGGATCTAAACAATTCAAGTAAGAAGGTTTGTGTTTTTTCCATCCTAATATTTATAAGTTTTGAGTTTCGAATTGTTTTTCATTTTTCTATCTTTTCAGCACTTTAGTGTAATTAAGATTTGATTTTGAAGGATTTGAAATTTTGATATACTGGTTTTGTCTACGGTTTGATGCATCAATATTGTCAAATTTAAAATTTTTGGGTTTCATTTAATAACAATAGCTGATTATTGATATGGTTGCATAGTTGCATATCAACTCTGCAATATGGTATTATCCCTTTTTTTATTTTTATAAATCTACTTTTGCACGCCTAACTTCATCTATTATGTTTTACCAAAAAACAAAATCTTATGCACTACGGTTTTGTTTTTTTTTTTTTTTTTTTTTTACCCATCATGGGTTTTGATGACTAAAAGGTTGTTTTATCCTTTTAAAAAAAAAAAAAAAAAAACAACTTGTTTGCCTTTTATTATTCCTTTATTTATTGGTGAATGTTGCAATTTGTTAACATTTGATATGATAAGAATTTTACATTTCATGTAATTTTATCATGAAAATAATTCCTTATTTTTAGTAGATTTCAAGTTCACTTGAATGAGATTAAGTTAATAATTTTTTGTAAACTTATTGCAATATTTTTGCATTTGGAATTTTCATAGCTCGATTGATTTTCTTAGTTTTTTTTTTTTCTATTCATTAAATAAATGATCATTGTGTGCTTTAAGACCAATTACATGTTTACCTCAACTGCTATTCTCTCTAAATCTCAATGATAGTGTTCATGATGATTTTGAAAAATAATTTCATGTTTATGCAATCAAAATTAATTGTCAAGTTATGTGTTTAGTTTAATAGGTTGGCTTAAAGGGTGATTGGAGGAAAATTTATCCATTACATTTCTTTGTTAGAAATGGACCATCAATTTCCTTGTAAATGTATGACATGTGTCCCAACATTACATCAAATGGTTGAAATCTATTTATAATTCACATCAAAGAGTTGTTATTAAATTAAAAATAAATATGATGTGACTTGTAAATGGACCTCAACCCTTTGATGTGATATTGGGACACATGTCACACATATACAAGGAAATAGATGGTCCATTTCCTTGTCAGAAATGGACAGGATATTAATCCGCAATTGGAGCAGTCCCAACTAGGTTTTTCTAATACACTAAACTTTGGAATTCATCGATTTTTGAAAAAGAAATGGACCATCAATTTCCCTTTGGATGAATGACATATGTTTATCAGTCACATCAAAAGATTGATGTAAGATTTTGAAGACATAAATTTCTTGAGTTTTCTGCATGGCGTCCACTTTAGTGGGGCTCAAATTCGTGACTACTTTCTTAAGGGGGATATATTCTACAGCGCCCCCTTGGAACAAAGTGAAAAATTTGGTCAAGCACTTTGACAGTTAATATTAGGGTGTAAAATGTCTAATATACCCTTTAAGTGTGTAAAACCAAAATACCCCTCAATTAATTTTTCTTCATTTTGCTCCTTAAGTCCATCATCTTCCTTCATCCAGAAACCAAACTCCCGCTCCCCCCCCGAGCCGCCCTATGCTTCTTTCTCTGCTCAATTATCTAATCCAACAGGGCAACAATTCTCCTCGAATACTTGCAGGTGAAGTTTCATACTTGCTTTTACCCAAAAAAATTAATTTCATACTTGCAACCTTAGACGATGGTTAATCCATCCGTAAATATGTAATATCCATTACTAGTTTACCATTATTGATCCTGTTTCATGATTGGCTCAAAATTTTGAACTTTTAAGATGCAGTTTGGTCACGAAATTGAAAAAATGAAAATCATCATCAATATGGAAAATCGATGATTTTCTGGATCCAATCAAATGAAAATCATTGACGAGTAGAAGAAGAAAGCCAAAGAAAGAAAGACAAGAAACCAAAAACAGAATCCTTGATATGTTCGAGTCTAAACATAAAAAATGAATGGCTGACCAGGAAATCAAAAAGAAACAACTTGTGATGAAACTTGGAAGAGGAAGAAATAGAGAAGTTGCGGTGCTAAAACAGCCAGTTGGAAGACAGAAAATGAAAGCGAAAACCACCGAGTTGCAATGGCGGTGCTAAAACAGGACCGTTAAACAAGCAAGCTTGGACGAGAAATAAACAGGAAAGATAACATAAGAAAATAGCATGCTAAAACAGCATTGCCAACTGCACTACCACCGCATATACCACCACCACCACACAGAAGCAGCAGTGAATCATAGACAGCGATTTCCGGCAAACTTTCGGCGAGATTTTGCCAGTTGGCCTGGTTCACCAGGTAGCAAACCGGCGAACTCTGCCGGAAGTTCGCACCTTGGTTGTAAGTGACTCGACATAATGATAATTGGACACTACCAACTTAGACCCTGCAGAGAGATATAATCATAGATTGAGCCTCTGCTTCCTTCCAAGCTTTGATAAAAGCGCTTTGAAATTTACACAGATCGCAAACTTGAAGCTGTGAAAAATTCAAAGAAACAATAGAATTATTAGTAATACAACCAAGTTTGTGAGGTAATTAATTAATCAATTAAGGGTCTATTTGGTTACATGATTTCGAAGATTTCAAAATCTAGAGATTTTAAATTTATGGAGTCATAATTTATAAAATTAATTATTTGGTTAAATGAATCTGTGGATTCATCCTAAAAAACTATTTAGTCAACGTGAATTTTTTGAATGAGCAAATGTTTAGCACTTTTATAGTGGTGGGGATTTGACCCCATACTCGTAAATCTACACTCACATTTTTACTGTAAAAAGATGAATCTCTAGATTTCATGAATCCATGATTTTTCACAACCAAACGGGTAAAAATCTTGCATTCATAAATCTAGAGATTTGAAATCTCTAGATTCATATAAACAAACGGGCCCTAAAGAAATTTGTCTATTCTGAGATTACTCACCAAGGTATCTTTAAGACGATCCCAATGTTCATTCGCCGAGAGCCGTCTACAGATTGGACAGGCATACACTAGGAGCTTTGTTCGGAGTAAATTAAGGATCGGACCTGGTGCCTCATCATCATCATCATCCTTGATGGGCAAATAATCTAATGTAAGTACCCCACCATCGTCATCCACGTATGACCAATTTGAGGTATTGAAATTTGGACAAGGCTTTTGCAACGTACCAAGTTCCCCCTTCTTGAACAACACCTCACAGAATTTTACTGTGCAGTAATTGGCATCGACATTTAAAAATTCAATTCCATCATTTTGGTGCAATGGAACTCCAAACAAATGAAAGCCTTTGAAATGACCAATGTAGATTACATCTCCATCAATACTACGGTCAAGGTGCACCACCATTAGCGAATGGAAACAAAGAATTCTCTTCTTATCCTTTCGGTGGATTGAAGCAAAAACATCTATGCTGAAACCCACTTTATATATAGGACCTGGGGTTTGAGATATCCAGAACAAGGCAACGAAGAAAACCACTTTTATAAATC
This sequence comes from Hakea prostrata, assembly GCF_041222555.1. Taxonomy (NCBI): domain Eukaryota; kingdom Viridiplantae; phylum Streptophyta; class Magnoliopsida; order Proteales; family Proteaceae; genus Hakea; species Hakea prostrata. The sequence continues at coordinate 30,002,976 of NC_142609.1, read as the reverse complement.
CTTACTGTCAACGAATAACTGTAACTAGGGGCTAGTGACCTGTTGTATGGTCCAAGTGTGCCCTGTAAATAACCATAACAAAAGAACCATCAATAATCAAAATAATAAATTTATTGGTACATATATAGTTTCTACAAAAAAGATGATAGAGGGGATGACCTGCAGCTAAATAATCTTCCTTTGAGTATGTGTCAACTTATAGGATCCTCGTGCATCCAATTCGTACAATGATTCAATTTCCTCAAGGCCTGGGATTTCCTCCAACTTTTTGCAAAACATGAGCTTTAATGTTCTCAACATTTTTAACTTTGATTGATCAGGTAGTCCTACCGATGAATCACAGTTTTCAACACAAAGTTCAACCAAACATGAGGGAAGCACTTGGAGGCATTCCAACTTTTCACATTGACGAATTTTCAATTGCTTCAAAATTTTCAAGAATGAAAAATTTGCCGGAAGGGAGTTAAACTGTGGCAGAAAATTAATTTCCAGCTCCACTAAATTTGGAGGCATTGAAAAATCATCAAGAAATTCAGCAATACGGATTGCTTCTAGTTGTACTCTATCCAAACATCTCATTCCCCCGAATGATCTTGGTAGCTTCACTAGTGCAGTGCCAAATCGAAAATCTAGCTTTTCTAATAGTCCAACACCATCAGGCAACTTTTTGAGTAACTTGCAAGACTTAAGAATAAGCTCTTTGAGAGAAGTCATCTTAGAAATGCTGTCTAGAAGTATTTTTATTCTTGTGTATGACCAGTCAAGCTTCTCCAGGGTTTTCAATTCACCAATGGAGTCAGGCAATTTCTTAAGTGATGTGCACCGCTTGAGATTAAGACTTTTGAGTTGACTCAACTACCCAATGGACTCATCTAACTCATACAATGACGCACATCCTTCAAAGTCTAATTGCTCCAAGGAAGGAAACCATGCATGAAAAGTTTGGGGACTTTGATATATAGGCTATAACGGAAACAATAAACGAGAAAATTCACCATTTTAAACACCGAAAAAAAAAAAAAAAAAACACATTTGTTATAAAAAAAATTGTTGGTGTTTTTTCCATCACCCCCCAATAGACAATACTTCCAATTGAAGATCTCAACCACCTTAGCATACAATCTCGGTGATTCACATTCCCATCTTAATTGAAGATTACAGTGATCTCAACACACAATGTTGGCAAAAAATTCCCTCCCTCCCCCCCCCTTGGGTGGCAATCTATCTTTCCATATAAAGAATATCTTATAGAGTGTAAAACATACATATATTATAATTTATAATACTTAATATTATTATTGAGAAAAAGAAAAAAGTCGAATACTATACCTTATGTTTATTTGGAGGTATGTCATTCCAAAACTGAGTAGAACCTTTGTATAATAGCTTGAGATAAACTAATCTTCTATAATATAAACTGGAAAGCTAGAAGCTTCTCTCTGAAAAACATTCAGTTCGAGAAGAAAGCTAAGAAATCTTAAATTGGGCATCAGCTCCAAAGATTCCGTAGTTAGATCAAAAGTGTCTTTGAGGCACAGTGGAGGGTCATTCCTTCTATTGTGTTAGTTTCCTATAACAGAACCAAAAAAACCTCAATCAAATGGAAATGGTTGGAAATAGAACAATATTAAGAAATAGAAAACAGGGGAGCGGGGATGTGCTTTGGGTTACCTTATGCCTACTTAATACTTCCACAATGTCGCCGTAAGACCATAGCCTACTACGCTTACTTAGATCTTTACGACTATCTTCTAAGACAATTTCTCTTCCCATGTCTAGGATGTGATCATGCATTATCAAGTATTTTCCATCAAATTTTAGAAGGGATCTTTTTATTAATCTGGACATTGCTGGTTTTGGATAAAAGCCACAACCTTCCCAAATGCAAATTACAGTTTTCTTTTTCCATCCAATGAAAAAGCAAGCTGCATCAAGAAATATGTCTCTTTGATAGTCATTTTCTAAATTGTCATAGCTTATCCTTAGCATTCTTTAGACTTCTTCAGGAGGAATTTCTTTTAACGCTTTTAATGTGTCTTCCCACTCATCTTTGTCACTTATATCGACCAGATAAGACCCGAATACCTCTAGAATTAATGGTAACTCTCCAGAATGGTACACCACATCATGTGAGAGTTGCATAAAATCTTTTGGAGGTTGGCTATTTTGAAAGGCATGCCAACTAAATAGTTGAAGAGAATGCACATGATCTAGCAACTGAGGCCTGTATATTTTATCTCCATTAACTTTAGCCAAGTTCAGAACATCTTCGTCTCTTGTTGTAATTATGACCCACTTCCTTTGCCAGCCAAAACATCTATTTGTTCTTTTCTATCAACGTCATCAAGACAAGAAAAACCTTTTTCCTTCCAACTCTTTCTTTTATTAATATTTTTTCCTCTATGAAGATCTCTTATGCCAAAGTCCTCCTTGAAAATATCTTTTAGGAATTGCTTCTGCAATGACACTAGACCCCCAAATTGTGTTGCTTGTTCTCTAACGTCTGAAAGAAAACAATGCTTATCAATGGTTGAAATGATAGCATTATAGATGGCCATGGCAAGAGTCCTCTTCCGATACCACTAGAACCACAAATTCCCACGAATTGAACATCAATGGAGCCAATGCTTAATAATTACAATAGATCATTTACTCTAGAAGCCATGTCAATGAGTTATCAAGCAACAAACTTGCTAAACAATTAAAGCGATAAACGGTTCCGAACCAGGATCTTTTTGAAGCATTAGCTACCATCTCATTAACAATAGGTAGAAGAAAATGTTGCAGATAAAAAGATGCTCTCTTCTTGGCTTCTAGTTTTGCTAAATAACCACAATTAATTAGACTATCTAAATTGGTGAGAGATGCATTATACTTTGTGTACTGAGTTGGGACTCCAATGTACAAAAGAAGCTCTTGCTATTGAGGGTTTCACTGTTGTGGCGTGAATGGCTCCTGAGCATTGAAATGAACAGCTCCTAGGTGTTATATGAAAGATTCCATTTTCCTCCCCCCACCCCCACCCCCAATCTAAGATAAGTTAAAACTATAAATGACTAAAGATAATTGAAAATAAAAATCTTGAGAGCCCCGATCAATTCCTTATGGGATTTTCAACGGCTAACTTGATATGGTTACTCAGAGCACAAGATGTAAGATTGAGAAAGGGGAAATAAATGATATATTAATTATGATAATTTGATTGAGATCACACGACCTTGATTGCTCACTCTTCAAATCTTATAGTCTAGTTCAAAACAATAGCTACTCTTGTATTTACACGCATTCCTTGTAATGTTCAACGGTGTACACCAATATCCCGTACATAATACTCTTTTTTGTCCTTGTTTTACATTCCCATTAAAATATGATTTATAATCAAGATTGTACAAAACAAATGATACATATTAAAATAAAAAAGAATACCAACCTCCCGCATTGCTCATGCACGAAGATGGAGACGGATGGGAGTGCAATAAAGATATTGAGTTGCAAGGCTTTTCAGTTGCACTAGGGGTTGATTGGTCTTTCCACACACTCGTCTATAGTGGGTGCAAGAACCAGATGGATGATCATCACTAAATGATTGAAGTTTACAGATTTGTAATTACTGGTTGGTTCAAAAAACTAAAACAAAACCAAACTCAAATCGATTGAGTAGGTGAGCCATGCATCTAAAAAATGGTCCTGTTAGCCTTCAAGTTTCTTCATTCAAATTATAATTCTAATTCAAAACCAACCAAAAAAAGGTTAATTAGAAAAAAAATTTAGGCTTTCCATTTTAGAGAGAATCCACGCAAGCAAAACAACAAACACATCGAAAAGCCATTGAAATCTCAACCACCATCAATCTTCCAAGCCAAACAAGGAGAACAGAACCACCTAAGAAATTTGTTACGCCCTTCTCTTATAAATAAGCACATAGAGAGGAGTATGTCATTGCATTGATCTAGTAAAAAACTAGGAGAAATGAAAGAGACAAGAGAGCATCAAGGAGTTTGCAAGTACGTATAACTATGTCCAATTCTAGTGTCATGAAGATTTTGTGCCTTGTTTTGGTCTACATGGTTGTGGCAGCACCAAATGCTGCAGATGCCCTCACTTGTGGGCAAGTGGTCTCTTGATTGGCTTCTTGCCTCACCTTTCTGCGCAATGGAGGAAAGGTGTCTTGGGCTTGTTGCTATTCCGTGAGGGCTCCACTGCAAGAACCACTCCTGACCGTCGAGCAGCTTGTCGCTGTCTCAGGAATGCCTACAGAGCCACTCCAGGCATCAAGGGAGGCAATGCTTAAACACTTCCCGGAAAATGTGGTGTCCACCTTCCCTACAAGATCAGCCCTTCCATTGACTGCTCCAAGTATATTTTCATCATCTAGATAACCCCGTGAATTTTCAAATCCTTTCTATTCCTACTGTGAATCTCAAACACTTAGATATGAGAATTTCATAATGGTTAAGTGCTTCTTGTATGAGTAACATCTGGATTTTGTTATGTTTTCAGGGTGAGGTGAAGTGAAAGTGCTCAGAGGCGAAGAAGATCAATAGACATGTCTAGATCCGGCAATTCCACATTAGTGGTAGACAATGTTAATATTTATTTCGTACAATCACCCAAACTAGGAGATAAACAAGCAGCTCAACTGCCTTACAATTATATGTTAGCACACTGATAACTAGAGACTTTCAAACTTGTCCACCCCTAATGTGGAATTGCCAGATCTAGAAATGTCTATTGATCTTCTTCGCCTCTGAGCACTTTCACTTCACCTCACCCTGAAAACGTAACAAAATCCGAATGTTAGTCAAACAAGAATCATTTAACCATTTTGAAATTCTCATATCTAAGTGTTTGAGATTCACTGTAGGAATAGAAAGGATTTGAAAATTCATGGGGTTTTCTAGACGATGAAAATATACTTGGAGCAGTCAATGGAAGGGCTGATCTTGTAGGGAAGGTGGACACCACACTTTCCAGGAATTGCTGAAGCATTGCCTCCCTTGATATATGGAGTGGCTCTGTATGCATTCTTTAGACAACGATAAGCTGCCAGACGGTTAGAAGTGGTTCTTGCAGCGGAGTTGAGTGCCCTCACGGAATCGCAACAAGCCCAAGACAGCTTTCCTCCTTTTCTAGTCTCCTTGTTTCGCTTGGAAGATTGATGGTGGCTGAGATCTCAATGCTTTTTGATGTGTTTGTTGTTTTGGATGCGTGGATTCTCTCTAAAATGGAAAGCCTAGATATTTTTTTCTAATTAACCTTTTTTTGGTTGGTTTTGAATTAGAATTCTAATTTGAATGATCAAATTGGAAGGCTAACGGGACCATTTTTTAGATGAATGGCTCACCTACTCAATCGATTTGAGTTTGGTTTGTTTTTAGTTTTTTGAACCAACCAGTATTACATATCTGGTAAGCTTCAATCATTTAGTGATGACCATCCATCTGGTTCTTGCACCCACTACATGAAGCATTTATAGACGAGTGTGTGGAAAGACCAATCAACCCCTAGTGCAACTGAAAAGCCTTGAAACTCAATATCTTTATTGCACTTCCATCCATCTATGTCTTCGTGCACGAGCAATGCGGGAGGTTGGTATTCATTTTTATTTTAATAAGTATCATTTCTTTTGTACAAATCTTGATTATAAATCATATTTCCATGGGAATGTAAAACTAGGACAAAAAAGAGTAATATGTACGGGATATTGGTGTACACCGTTGAACATTACAAGGAATGCATGTAAATATAAGTGTAGCTATTGTATTGAACAAGACTGTAAGATTTGAAGAGTGAACAATCTAGGTTGTGTGATCTCTATCAAAGTATCATAATGAATATATCATTCATTTCCCCTTTCTCAATCTTACAGCTTGTGCTATGAGTAACCATATCAAGTTAGCCATTGAAAATCCCAGAATTAATTGATCGGGGCTCTCAAGATTTTTATTTTCAATTATCCTTAGTCATTTATAGTTTTAACTTATCTTAGATTGGGGGTGGGGGGGGGGGGACGAAAATGGAATCTTTTATATAACACCTAGGAGTTGTTCATTTCAATTCTCAGGAACCATTCACGCCACAACAGTGAAACCCTCAATAGCAAAAGCTTCTTTTGTACGTTGGAGTCCCAACTATGTACGCAAAGTATAATGCATCTCTCACCATTTTAGACAGTCTATCTGATTGTGGTTATTTAGCAAAATTAGTAGCCAAGAATAGAGCGTCTTTTTATCTGCAACATTTTCTTCTACCTATTGTTAATGAGATGGTAGCTAATGTTTCAAAAAGACCGTGGTTGGGAACAATTTATCGCTTTAATTGTTTAGCAAGTTTGTTGCTTGATACTCGCAGATGACAAAATGGAACCCAACAAGGTGTATCCTTTTTAATTTTATGATCTTATTTTTGGGAGTGAAGTTTCTTTTATTTCCTTAAAATTCAAAGCCCCTTTCAAAGAGTATGATATAATCCTTCAATATTATTTTGTTCATTATTAATACTTATTAGTAACATGCTTCCCTTGTTTATTAAACTTATTCTTATTTCATAAATGTTCAAGAAATGCTTATCGAACGCGTTTATTACACACTAAAAATAATTCCAAAACATTTTTAAAGCATACAACACACAAAAAAAAAAAAAAAAAAAAAAAAAGTTTGCCGCAAAGAAATATTGTAGTAGAACTGTAGAACTTTCATGAAACACACTAGTAATCCCCCACCCACCCCCCCCAAAAAAAAAAATATTAAATAAATTAAAAAAATAAATAAAGGACTTGTCCATAATTTATACAACCTAATTTAGTAGCATCTTAGAAAAAGTGATTGTCAAGGCCATTGCCAGGCTGGGCTCAGTGAAGCTGCAAGTCAAGCCCTTGAACCGAGACTTGCAAGTACAATGTAATCTTATCTGCCTTCTTGTTTGGCCCAAATTTAGCATCTTGAATCCTCCTCAAATTGTTGGGGTCTTTTGACACAAGATTGGGTACGAGATAGAAATTTTATATTTTTATTTTCTTCGCTCTGTCAGTTCGGCTTGCTTATGCCCGTTATAGCCCATTATACTACATTGATGGTTTGCAAATAAACAACGGAGAAGGGAGATTCAAAATTAAATCACATGGTAAGACTAGGGGAAGCGACTTAGTATTGTATGGTAATGTTCTAATGGCCAAAATGGCAACATGGCACAGATTTGTTCTTCGATATCCGTAGAAAACTATTTGCTTTTCTATTCTTTTACCCATCGTCATACTTTAAGAATCAAGGAAACAAAACTTAGGTCTTGGGCACCCACAATTAGTTACAGCCAGACATTTCCAAACACAAATTTACCACCATGCGCATCTGTTACCCAAAAATGGAAAATGAGTGCTGTCGAGTTTGAGTCTCTATATTAATATAAACCAAGGCAAATTTTATGCAGAAGGAGGAATGAGTTTGCAGTAGGGGGAAATGTTAATATTTATTTCGTACAGTCACCCAAACTAGGAGATAAACAAGAAGCTCAGCTGCCTTACAATTATATGTTTGCACATTGATAATGAGAGACTTTCAAACTTGTTTACCACTGATGTGGAATTGCCATATCTAGACATGTCTATTGATCTTCTTCGCCTTTGAGCACATTCACTTCACCTCACCCTGAAAACGTAACAAAATCCGAATGTTAGTCATACAAGAATCACTTAACCATTATGAAATTCTCATATCTAAGTGTTTGAGATTCATGGTAGGAATAGAAAGGATTTGAAAATTCACGGGGTTATCTAGATGGTGAAAATATACTTGGAGTAGTCAATGGAAGGGCTGATCTTGTAGGGAAGGTGGACACCACATTTTTCGGGAAGTGCTAAAGCATTTCCTCCCTTGATGCCGGGAGTGGCACTATAGGCATTCTTGTGACAGCGACAAGCTGCCCGACGGTCAGGAGTGGTTCTTGCAGCGGAGTTGAGTGTTCTCAAGGAATAGCAACAAGCCCAAGACACCTTTCCTCCGTTGCGCAGAAAGGTGAGGCAAGAAGCCAATCAAGAGACCACTTGCCCACAAGTGAGGGCATCTGCAGCATTTGGTGCTGCCACAACCATGCAGACCACAACAAGGCACACAACCCTCATGACACTAGAATTGGGTATAGTTACACGTACTTGCAAGCTCCTTGATGCTCTCTTGTCTCTTTCTTTTCTTCTAGTGTTTTGCTAGATCAATGCAACGACATATTCTTCTCTACGTGCTTATTTATAAGAGAATGGCATAACAGACTTCTTAGGTGGTTCTGGTCTCCTTGTTTGGCTTGGAAGATTGATGGTGGTTGAGATTTCAATGCTTTTCAATGTGTTTGTTGTTTTGCTTGCATGGATTTTCTCTAAATGGAAAGCCTAAATGCATTTTCTTATTAACCTTTTTTTGGTTGGTTTTGAATTAGAATTCTAATTTGAATGAACAAACTAGAAGGATAACGGGACCATTTTTTTTATGCATGGCTCACCTAGTCAATCGATTTGAGTTTGGTTTTGTTTTTGTTTTTTGAACCAACTAGAATTTACATATCTGTAAATTTCATTCATTTAGTGATGATCATCCATCTGGTTCTTGCACCCACTACATGAAGCATTTATAGACGAGAGTGTGGAAAGACCAATCAACTCCAGGTGCAACCGAAAAGCCTTGCAACTCAATATCTTTATTGCACTCCCATCCATCTCCGTCTTTGTGCATGAGCCATGCGGGTAGTTTGTATTCTTTTTTAATGTATCATTTCTTTGGTACAAATCTTGATTATAAATCATATTTCCATGTGAATGTAAAAGGACAAAAAAGAGTAATAAGTACGGGATATTGGCGTACACCGTTTGACATTACAAGGAATGCATGTAAATACAAGAGTAGCTATTCTATTCATCTAGGCTGTAAGATTTGGAAAGTGAACAATCTAGGGTCGTGTGATCTCTATCAAATTATCATAATGAATATATCATTCATTTCTCCTTTCTCAATCTTACAGCTTGTGCTCTGAGAAACCATATCAAGTTAGCCATTGAAAATCCTATACGGAATTGATCAGGGCTCTCAAGATTTTTATTTTCAATTATCTTTAGTCATTAATAGTTTTAACTTATCTTAGATTGGGGGTGGGGGTGGGGGGAGGAAAATGGAATCTTTCATATAATACCTAGGAGTTGTTCATTTCAATGCTCAGGGACCATTCATGCCACAACAGTGAAACCCTCAATAACAAGAGCTTCTTTTGTACTTTGGAGTCCCAACTCAGTACGCAAAGTTTATTGCATCTCTCACCAATTTAGACAGTCTATCTAATTGTGGTTATTTAGCAAAACTAGAAGCCAGGAAAAGAGCTTTTTTTTTATCTGCAACATTTTCTTCTACCTATTGTTAATGAGATGGTAGCTAATGCTTCAAAAAGAGCTTGGTTCGGAATAGTTTATCGCTTTAATTGTTTAGCAAGTTTGTTGCTTGATACTCGCAAATGACAAAATGAAGTCCAACCAGGTGTATCCTTTTTAATTTTACGTTTTTATTTTTGGAGAGTGTAGTTCCTTTTATTTCCTTAAAATTCAAAGCCCCTTTCAAAGATTATGATATAATCCTTCAATGTTATTTTTTTCATTATTAATAATTGTTAGGAGCATGCTTTGTATAAATTATTTAATTAACTTATTCTTATTTCATATATGTTCAAGAAATGTTGTTGGAATGCATTATAAGACGCTAAAAATAATTCCAAACATTTTAAAGCATACAAACACACACACAATAAAAAAAATAATAATAAATAAAGTTTTCCCGCAAAGAAATACTGTAGTAGAACTTTCATGAAACACACCAGTAATCCCCCCACCCGCACCCCCTAAAAAAAAGGAAATATATAAATATATAAGTTTTAAAAAATGAATAAATAAAGGACTTGTCCATAATTTATACAACCTAATTTAGTAGTGTCTTAGAAAAAGTGATTGTCAAGGCCATCGCCAGGCTGAGCTCAGCTTAGCTGCCAGTCACGCCCATGAACCGAGAGTTGCTTGCAATGTAATCTTATTTGTCTTCTTCTTTGGCCCAAATTTTGCATCTTCAATCCTCCTCACATTGTCGGGGTCTTTTGACACAAAATTCGGTATGAGATAGAAATTTTGTACTTTTTTTTATAGACCTGTCGGTTTGGCTTGCATATGCACATTATAGCCCATTAGACCACATTGATGGTTTACAAATAAACATCGGGGAAGGGAGATTCAAAGTTAAATCACATGGTGTGACTAGGGGAAGCGACTGAGTATTGTATGGTAATGTTCTAATTGCCAAAATGGCAACATGGCACAGATTTGCTCTTTGATATCCATAGAAAACTATTTGCTTTTCTATGCTTTTATCCATCATCAAACTTTAAGAATCAAGGTAACGCAACTTAGGTGTTGGGCACCCACGTTTACCTACATCCAGACATTTCCAAACACAAATTTACCACCTTGCGCATCTGTTACCCAAAATCGGAAAACGAGTGTTGTTGAATTTCACTCTCTATATTATTATAAACCAAGGAAAATTTTATGCAGAAGGAGGAATGAGTTTGCAATAAGGGGCAATGTTGATATTTATTTCTTACAGTCACCCAAACTAGGAGATAAACAAGCAGCTCAACTGCCTTACAATTATATGTTAGCACATCGATAACGAGAAACTTTCAAACTTGTCTACCACTAATGTGGAATTGCTAGATCTGGACATGTCTATTGATCTTCTTTGCCTCTGAGCACTTTCACTTCACCTCACCCTGAAAACATAACAAAATCCGAATGTTACTCATACAAGAATCACTTAACCATTATGAAATTCTCATATCTAAGTGTTCCTTACTTGGATTCACTTTCCTAAATAATGAAGTATACGCAGAGGAAGTAAATCTAGATCCACGTTCTTGTTCCACCACCAAAGATCTACCGGGGAGGTTCCATAATCACTAGGAAAAGGGAATTATTTCCACAACCCAAATGCCGTGTGGAAAAAGAATGGATAAGTGATCTAAAGCAAAGGAAGGAAACCTCCAATGATTTTCTCCTTCCTTTGTTTCTTGGAGAAAAAAGGAGAGAGAGATAGAGCCGCCTCTTTTCTGGAAAAACTCTCGTACGAATGAAATCACCCTTCCTCAAGTGATGCGGTGGTTACAAATATATAACCTATATTTTGTAACCGCCCTAATATGTGAATTTCAAGATTTGCCCTTGGGCATCTAATTTATTAATTATATTAATAAATTCCAACAATAACACTTTCCATTTGTAGTTCATTGGTTACTTTTGATTGAGGTTGGTTGAGGGTTTCTATTGCATAACCTGAGGTAGTATCATCATTGGATGTTCAAGGTCGGCCTTGCTTTCCTCTTTGTCTAGCCTGAGCTTCATTCCTAACCTGTCTTTGCATCATCTCAAGGACAACAGGACGGGACCCTTGGTTGACTCGGATAATTTTGATCGAAGGCAATGGACCGGGTTGGGCCATCAGTTCGGGACCAAGCTAATTTACTTGATGGAACTTTTTACAACATATACAAAAATGATAGAAGCAAATCCATGGACATATTATTTATGGTGTTCGGCTGTCAACTTTTACAGGCCTAATCAAGATTTCTTCACATTGAGTAGAAAGAATAATTATACGTGTAACAACAATGGGGCTTAATTAAACCCATACCCAACCCTGTATCTAAAGTCAGATACCCCTTTTACACCCTCTTTCAACTTAGACTCTCAAAACCCCCTAAAAGATGTTCCAAATCAAATAGTATTCCACAACTAGCTTACAGCTCAATTTGTGCTTTCATAAATGCTTGTATCGACCTTTTCACCCTCACCATTTTGTATAGGTCAAAGAGCATATATAGGAGGCAAATAGGAGGCTTTTGCCTGCTTCCCAAAAATCCTTGTAGAAGATCTGCTCAAGGTCTTGGTCAAAATCTTAACAACCCAAGCTGTAGAATTCTGACCCACGCAGCTAGTAGGAAACTAAAAGAATTGAATCTAATATGGGTTGATCCAGCTTTGCTGCTTTGAACTTTTGCACTATAGATGCAAGGAAACTGAAATTACAACCACCAATTATTTCATTGTAAAACTTCTACCAAATCCGTTTGAAAGTGACTCTTCAGATCAAAATTTGGAGGGTGACCTCCATGTAGTTTGTGCTAAAAGAATTTTTTTCAACCATACAATATTTATGAATTAAAAGAAAAATGGATAGTATACCCCTGTGAAGAATGTATTTGGCATGCTGGTCAAGCGTTCATTTGCTGGATGCTTGATCATGGATTTAAGAATAAATAGTCTATGGAAAAAGGGTCAAGGCTTCGTACATTTAACCCTCCTCAGACCCTAATTAAAAATCAAGAGCTTTGTTGTCGGTTATGTACCACCTTAATACAAGATCTATGATGAGACTGTACATGTTCATATCGATTTGCCTTACACCACCATTGAACCCGTATGTGAAAGGAGATTTGCCATACGTAGTAGAGTCAGTAGCTCCCACAGAAAATTACTCACCTCCCTCCAAGGAGATTTGAACTCCACACCAACCTTGAAAGGATGTCATGAATTAAGTCATTACTAACACAAATCACACGTACCTACATACCTGGGCTCTTTACTCATCTGGACAGAGATTAGATAGTTTATGGGACCCTTGCTTGACACACACCTAATATAACAATTAATTTGAACTTCTATTTCATTCAGGTAACTCCCTTGAAAGAACTACATATAAGAAAATTATCAGGCCAAATCCAAATGTATAGCCTGGTATCGAAAGATAAGAAGACTAAGAAATGAAAAAGAGAAATGGACAAGACTGAATATCTGGTATTGTTCATTAATTATATAACATGAATATGCCAAAAGAAGACTAAGAAATGAAAAAGAGAAATGGACAAGACTGAATATCTGGTATCATTCATTAATTATATAACATGAATCTGCCAAAATTTAAATTTGTATTCTTCCTATAACAAATTAAGCCTTTATTCTCATAGATTCGAAACTATCAAATCTTCAACACAAACACAGTGCACACAAACAAGAACACAAAACATAGACTAAGCAACATCAATCTTGAACACTTACCTCTATACTCTCTGATTATTATAGATGAAGGGGAAAATTTCCTGCAAGTTCTAGGTGATCTGGCAGGTTGATGATTGGGCATTGCCAACTTGACACTGCAAAGAGATATAATCATAGATTGAGCCTCCGCTTCCTTCCCAGCTTTCTTCGCAGCGCTTCTGAAGTAGCACTGATGGCAAACTTTAAGCTGTAAAAATTCAAAGAAACAATTGAATTATTAGTAATACAACCAAGTTTGTAAGATAATTAATTAAAGAAATTTGCCTGTTGTGAGATTACTCACCCCGAAATCTCTAAGACGACGCCAGTGATTATTCTCGTAGGCCTCTTCACACATTGGGCAGGTCCCTCCTCGGCTCATTTGCCGTGAATTAAGGATAGGGCTAAGAGAAGGAGCTGCAGGTGCCTCATGTTGTCGCTGGTTGGGCCAATAATCTAATGTAATTACTCCACCATCATCATCCACGTATGACCAATTCAAGGTATTCGAATTTTGACGAGGCTTTTGCAACGTACCTAGCTCTCCGTTCATGAGCAAGACCTTGCAGAATTTTACTCGGCAGCGAGGTGCATCGATACCTAAAATCTCAATTGCAACGTTTTCATGCAATGGAACTCCAAACCAGTCAAAGCCTTTGAAATGGCAAATGTAGATTACATCTCCATCAATACTACGGTCAAGGTGCTCCACCATTAGCGAATGGAAACAAATAATTTTTTTATCCTTTCGATGGATTGAAGCAGAAACATCTATGCCGAGCTTCACACTAAAGGAGCTGAGGTGTGAGATATCCAAAACAAGGCAAAGAATCAAACCACTATTATTAATCCGTTGATTTGTAGTCAAGGAATAACTGTGTCTAATGGCCCGTGACCCGGGGGAAAGTCTTCCCTGCAAATAACCAGGAACAAAAAAGAAAGAACCATCAATTAATAATCAAAATAATAAATTTACTGACTAGTACATAGTTTCTACGGAAAACATGATAGAGATGGCTTGCACCTGTATAATCTTCAGTTGAGTATGTCTCAACTTAAGGGATCTTCGCGCATCCAATTCGTACAATGATTCTATTTCCTCAAGGCCTGGGATTTCCTCTAGCTTTTCACAATACCTGAGCTTTAATGTTCTCAACATTTTTAACTTTGACAGATCAGGTAGTCGTACCAATGAATCACAACCTTCAATACAAAGCACAACCAAACACGAGGGAAGCGCTGAGAGGCATTCCAATTTTCCACATTCCCGAATCTTTAATTGCTTCAAAGTTCTCAAGGTTGACAAGTTTTCTGGAAGGGATTTGAGCCCTAATAGAAAAGTGATTTCCAGCTCCACTAAATTTTCGGGCATCGAAAACTCATCATGAAATTCAGTAATACGGTTTTGTTGCAATTGTATTCTATCCAAACATCTCATTCCCCCGAATGATCTTGGTAGCTTCACTAGCGTGTTGCACCATCGAAAATCTAATAACTCAAGCTTTTCTAATAGTCCAAGACAATCGGACAACTTCTTGAGTGACGGGCAAGACTTAAGAATAAGCTCTTTAAGAGAAGTCATCCTACAAATACTATCTGGGAGTTCTTCTATTCTTGTGAATGACATGTCAAGCTTTTCTAAGGTTTTCAAGTCACCAATGGAGTCGGGCAATTTTTTAAGTGATGTACACCACTTGAGAATAAGACTTTTGAGTTGACTCAACTGCCCAATAGACTCATCTAACTCATCCAATGACTCACATCCTTTAAAGTCTAATTGCTCCAAGGAAGGAAACCATGAAAAGTTTGGGGACTTTGATAGGCTATAACAGTTACTATGATCGAGAATTTTCAACTTTTGAAACCGCTGTAAACAAAGAGAAAACATACATATGTTACAATTTATAATACTTAAATATTATTGTCAAGAAAAAGACAAATGTTGGATACTATACCTTATGTTCATCTGGAGGTATGACATTCCAAATTTGATTAGAAGCATTGTGTAATAGCTTGAGATAAACTAATCTTCTATAATATAAACTGGAAAGCTGGAAGCTTCTCTCCGGAAAACATTCATTCTGAGAAGAAAAGCTAAGAAATCTTAAATTGGGTATCAGCTCCAAAGATTTAGTAATTAGATCAAAAGGTGGCTCTGAGGCACGGGGAAGGCTCATTGCTTCTATTGTGTCAGTTTCCTATAACAATCAGATGGAAATTGTTGGAAATAGAACTATATTAAGAAATAAAAAAGGGGGAGGGAGTTGTGTTTAAGTGTTACCTTATGCCTACTTAATACTTCCACAATGTCACCATATGACCATAGCCTGCTACGCTTACATGGATCATTACGGCATTCTTCTAAGACAATTTCTCTACCCATGTCTCGAATGTGATCATGCATCCTCAAGCATACACCATCAAACCTTAGAAGAGATCTTTTTATTAATCTGGATATTGCTGGTTTTGGATGAAAGCCACAAGCCTCCCATATGGAAATTACAATTTCCTTTTCCCATCCAATGAAAATGCAAGCTGCATCAAGAAATATGTCTCTTTGATTATCATTTTCCAAATTGTCATAGCTTATCCTCAGCCTTCTTTGGACTTTTTCATGAGGAATTTCTTTCAACATTTTTAATGTGTATTCCCACTCATCCTTGTCACTTAGATTTGATAGATAAGACCCAAATACCTCTAGAATTAAAGGTAATCCTCCAGAATGGTATACCACATCATGTGAGAGTTGCATATAATCTTTTGGAGGTTGGCTATCTTGAAAGGCATGCCAACTAAATAATTGAAGAGACTGCACATGATCTAGCAATTGAGACCTGTATATTTTATCTGCATTAACTTTAGCCAAGATCAAAACATGTTCGTCCCTTGTTGTAATTATGATCCTGCTTCCTTTGCCAAACCAATTGAGATTTTCAGCCAAAGCATCTATTTGTTCTTTACTGTCAACATCATCAAGAACAAGAAAAACCTTTTTTTTGCTAATTCTTTCTTCTATTATTCCTTTTCCTCTATGAAGATCTCTTACCTCAAAGTCCTCCTTGAAAATATCCTTTAGGAATTGGTTCTGCAATGATGCTAGACCCTCGAATTGTGTTGCTCGTTCTCTAACGTCTGAAAGAAAACAACGGTTATCAAAGGTTGAAAGGTTGTCATTATAGATAGCCTTGGCAAGAGTCGTCTTCCCTATACCACCAGAACCACAAATTCCCACGAATTGAACATCATTGGAGACAATATTTAATAATGAAGATAGATGCTTTACTCTGGAATCCAAGTCAATACGGTACTTGCACTCAGCCAAGCGTGTGCTATCGACCAATTCCCTTAGAGCCCTTTTGACAACTAATTCAACTACCTCTGCTTGATTCCTGTAGTTATTTTATTTTAAAATAAAATCACAATAACAAGCAAAGGGATGAAAATATCAAGTAAAGAGAAGAAGAAACTGATTGGAGAATCTTCTAAAATGAAAATCAATAAAATTCTAATAGCTATAGAATGAAAAACAATAGGCATAATGAGACTAACTTAAGAAAAAGTTTGTGGGTTGGAGACTTACGTAGTATTGTCGAGAACTTCTCCTTTCAAGTTCCCTACCACTCTCAAAGCTTCCCTCCAGCTCTCTACTGTTTGGTGCTCAAACTTCTTCTTATGTTTTAGGAATGCTTTCTTAAAAGTTCCGGTCTGATTCCGAACATCCGATGGGTCGACAAGGAAGAATATGGGCAAGATTATTTGTTTGTTGAATTTCTGGCATTGAACTATCTCAGCAAGTTCTTGTAAACACCATTTGCTATCTACATAACCTTCAGAGAAAACAGGGATTGAGATTTTAGAACCCCTAATTGCTTCATAGAGGGCTGGGCCAATTGCTTCTCCAGTCCATAGTTTTTCACTATCAAGAAAGGCATTGATTCCTTTGTCATTCATAGTTTTGAGGCGGGCAGAGCGAGACAAACAAAGATGAAACAAGAGAAACAAGAGAAAAAAAATAGGTGTTGGGGGAAGAAACGGACACCAAAAAAGACGAGGATTGAAGGAAAGAAGCTTTGGTTCACCCACCCCGCCGTAGGAAAGGGAATTAGATTTCGAACAGGTTTTACAACCGGTCCTGTCCGGTTCTGTCGCCAACGCCCTAAAGGAATCCAACGAAACTGTTGCGAAGATCTTCACCCCTAAAATTGATAAACACATCGTAACTTGAAGAAGATCGAGTTGTAGAGGCAACCGAAGAAGAAGAAGCTGAGTCTAAAGCGCCCATGATTGCAACCAAGACAAGTTGAGAGTTATTCTTTTCTTGGTCTTGGAGTTGATTTGCAGAAGAAAGTATTTCGCAACTTCCGTGTGCCTTGGAAGAATAAAAGCATTGTCCACCTGTTCTGCTCCATTCTGAATTGGAATAGTGGTATGTCTCTTTCTTTGTTTTCTAGGTTTCCGCATTGTTTGGTAGAGGAAATGGTCACACAATTATAATAATAATTATTATTATAATTATTATTATTATTTCCGGATGAGATGACTAACAGAGAAACGTAGCATCGACGTGCCTCCATGAAAACCAGCTCCATCAGGGAAATGAGATGCAGATAACTTTACAGTAATTGCAGAGTAGATGTTCAAATAGCTCAGGTTACACTCTTGGTTAATAGATCCGTCTTCGTCGCAAAGCACCATTGGTCAGTGTGATCAAATTGCCTTAAAAAAAATATCACATATTTCACGGACATCAATATTTTTAATAACATTAGTATATAATAATTATTATCAAACTCTCGATCCACTTACTTTAACCGATCAACCTGATTAATTATTTCACAGGGGTTGGTCGCTTTGTTGAGTTATTGTGCTCACGATGTGATCAAACCTGCAACTGATAAACTTAATCTGAAACCTAACAAACGCTTTATATTTTTTTCAATAATGGGAAAATTACATGTAGATTTTTCTATATTTGTAATCAATTACATCTCTATTCTTGAAAAAAAAAATTCAATTAATTGTTAATAATTGAAAGCTATAAATGGACAGCTCTGCTGGAGCAGTAAGAGAACATTTGTAATTGATTTTTTTAAGGAATAGTAAATGTAATTGATTGCAAACACAGGGTTCTATGTATAATTTGCCCTTCAACAATAGGAAATTCAGAGTTTATGTTAAATCTATTCGTCATTTAGGACTCAGAAATGTTTGTGTTTAAGTACTTTCTCATTTTTAATTAAAATTTCGAACTAATTAATCTGGACAAGGTCAGAGAAAGAGTTAACTTATTCCCACTTGAATTTTTCAAAACATTGATCTACCATGTAATCGTGGTCCACACATGGAACTGTAACCCCTTCCTAGTATTAAAGCCTTGATTTCTCCACCTATTTACATGGCCCGTAATGATTTCAAAAGTATTAGAGTAGGATGCAGTTGAACGCCCTAGATATGGACTCTAAGGAGAGTTTGGATTGTCTCCCTCGACGGGGAGCACTCTATGCTCTCCTGACGGCTGTTAATCACAAATTACAGAGGGGCCTATAGGATTAGGATGATGGAGTTAATTTTTTTGTAATGGTTTATTATTTTTATTTGTGGGCGCAACATAATTTGTGGTTGTTAGACTGTCATGAAGATGATCTACACTATCCTAAGGAGGGCTGTAAGAATTTGTTTTGTGATGTTATATGTGTGTGGGGGTACCTTAGTTTATGATACCCTCGTGATGTGATTTTTTTTGACAATTTCTTTTAATAAACATTGACCATTTGACACACACACACAAAATCATAATCTGAGACACATTTTTAAACTTGCGTGATCAGATATAGCAAAATCTAAGGGGACTTGACACGCTATTCGATGAACAAAGGGTCATAATCTGAGCCCAACCCACTTCTTGCTATCTAAGCATTTAAATTACTTTTAAATTGATACAGATGTAGCAAAATGCTAAGGGTTTATCTTAGACCTTTTGCACGACTTTAGATTGAACACAAGGTAGCATAATGGATGGAGGTCTCAACATATTGGGTAGATACATTGCCATTCAATTTGAGATGGGCCAAACCAGCTTATGTGGACGTGTACTAACCACGCTGTGACTTGTATGCTGCACGGTTTATCTTAAACCTTTTGCAGATTTAGATGATTTACTGGTATAATAATGGATGCCATTCAATTTGAGATGGGCCAAATCAGCCTATGTGGACGTTTACTAAACAGCCTATAGATGGACATGTACTTAAGGTTTGGGACAACTATTAATTATAAATAAATATAATGGAGTCCCTCCAATTTTTCATGTCTTTTATTTTCTTTACTCTCCATAAAAAAGAGGTACCAAAGGGAAGATGAAAGTGATTGGAGAATGCTATTCATCACTTCGAAGGTTTGAGTCTTTGGATCAATTAGTGTTTAGATTGATCTTTCATAGCATATGTTGGTATATGTATGATACATGCAGTTTGAATATTATATTATATCCTGGTTCTTCTATGGATCTAGATCAGGATTTTGGATAAAACCCTGCATGGTTGTTTTAACATCTTATTCTTCCATTTGAATGTTAGTTGATAAAAGCATGCCCAGCAAAAATTTCAGTACGTTTTGGTCATTGCGATCGAGTCTACAATGTTAACAAAAATGGGCAGTTTTGGCTAGATTAAGTCATGTGTATATTGTACCCAACAAAAAATGCACTGCTTTGATGAACCTTTTGCCAATTGAGGTGCATTTTTAAAATTTCTGAATGTTTGGCATGCTCAAAAAGTTTTTGAATAGGAATTATTAACATGATGATGCTTTTGCTAGATAATTGCACTTGTTCACAATTTACTCTGGTTTTTTATGGGAAAAAAAATCAATAAATAGCAAATGGTTGACAAATGCTATTTTCCAGGAAACACATCATAACAGAATGTCAAAGAGTATATTGCTTGCAATTTGCCAAATTTTTACTCAGTTTCATTGATTCTCATATGATGTATTTAACTTCTTTAGAAGTGCCAGAACTGGCTTGTGTAATTGATCTCTTGTCCTGCTTATAATTTGTTTAGTTCTGAATTTTCTGGCCTTGGTTTCTTGGCATCATGTCAAGGACTTTTGTGCTGATGTTTCCCAATTTTTTTTTTTTATTCTTTTCTCTCTCTTTTTCTTCTTTCTTCTTTTCTTTTAATTGATGATTTCTTTTTCTGGCGCTTTTTCTTTTCTGATTTGTTTTTTTTCGTAGTGGATGTCTCTGGTGTTCCATTTCTTTTTTTTTTTTTTTTTTTGGATCTTGATATTCCTGGACTCAAAATTGGTGTAGTATGTGGCGCATAAGTTCTGATTTGTGGATGTTGATAGCTTGGTTTTCAGTAGAGTTCTGACAAAACTCCTGGCTGTGCTTCCTAGTTTTTGCGAACCCTAATATTGGAGAGATTGAAGTGACCATCTGAAATTTTAAACTATGATCTCCATATAAAATCAACACACTTCAGACAATGACCAGAGATGACTGTTGGGGCAGGAGTAACTCTGATATTGCACCCCCAGTGATTGTAAAGGACCATGTGAAAATCAATGGGCAGCTCACTGATAAGATTATCCTAACAAGAGGCTTACGACCATGGTATATTATGTCGGCGACATTTCGCCGAATTGTTGCCATGTCGCTCAAGGGCGACATGAAACCAAGCATTGAGACGATGAATACCAAAAGTCACAGTAAAATCACCAAAAAATAAAAATCTGCTATTTTTCGCTGAACCGGCAAAAAGTCAGCGATAATTGAAGATTTTTTTCTGCCAGTGGTACGAGTTCCACTGTTGCTAGTGCTGTTGGATGCCAAAACTAAGTGTTTGGATGGGTATTTCAACCAGCTTCACTGGAGATGTCCTTTGTGTCGGTCCCCCTTGGTCTCCGACAAAATGTCGCCGCTGTAGAGAATAAGGTAGAGATCTGAATCATCTAATTACTTGATTTTCCCTAAGATGATGATGATGATATCGTCATCAATGTCGACAAGGACAGTTAGATTCCTCCACTTCTTCTCCAACTCCGACAACAGGAATGCCTCCGCTGCAAGCCTGCAACTCAAGTTTCTCTTTCTCTATCTCTCTACACCTCTAATCTCTCTCTCGCTCGTAGGCTCTTTGGCCTCTACACTGTCTCTCTCGCATAGTCCCACCATCATAGTCCTTTTCCGACTCTGACAATGGAAACGTTGTTAAGGGATATTGGATGCACAACCACGAACAGAGAAGAACACAACCAAAGCACACAAGAGGGATTTAACGTGGTTCGGAAAAACTCTGCCTATGTCCACCAGAGAGAAAAAGAGTTCCACTATTTCTAAGAAACCTCACACCACTCTCACACCCCTATAAAGTGCTACCCTTTGCTTGCCCCCAATCCTTATCCCCAGGATGAGTTCCCCAATCCCTTGTAGGGATTGTTTCCCCAATCTCCTACAGAGATTGAGGCCTATAGGTTATCCCACAGAGACTATTTATAGAGAAACCTAAACCCTAATCCCAATGTAATACAATTTTACCCCAGTATTAATAATTGACCCAAACCCTGTTTCAGTTACAAATACAACCAAAACCATAATTACATGGACCCACAGAATACAAGACACCCGAACCCAACAATCTCCACCTTGGCTTGAATTCTGCAAACCACCTTGAAGAAAACCATTGATGATGTCTCTCTGCAATCACCCGTCTCTGTGTATCCACACCTTACCGCATGGCCTACATCCCCTCCAGGGATGCTTTTGTTACTACCATCACTAAACCAGCATGGCGCACACCCCTCACATGGGATGTCCCATACAGCTCATCGCCGCTATACACGCATGACCCACATCCCCTCCAGGAATGCTTTTGTTACCGTCATCACTAAACCAGCATGGCACACACCCCCACCTAGGGTGTCCCATACAGCTGATCGCCGCTATACACGCATGACCCACATCCCCTCAAGGAATGCTTTTGTTACCGCCATCACTAAACCAGCATGGCACACACCCCCACTTGGGGTGTCCCATACAGCTCATGTGAAACCCAGCCTTGACCCTAATCCGGAAACTCTGTTTATTGTAGGTCCAGTGACCCGAAGTAAGGCAAGAAGTCATATTTGGGCCATTTCTGTTGAAGACTTGATGGCTAGATTGGAATCCATGAGTGTTGATGCTAGTGTTCCAATGGTGGAAACTGCACCCGGATGAAGATTGGATTAGTTGATGGTCTTGGAGTGGTCTATGTATTGATTCAAAGGCATTTCTAACTCCTAGGTATGTCACTCTAGAGGTGTGCAAAACCCCTTGATGTTTGGACTTGATCTGAGCCTTCAATTCCCTGTTTTGAAGTTGCTGTCTTGATTGGTCGACTCATTGGTCGATTGGACCAATCAATCAACCAATTGATTCTGTTTTTGAAATTTGAATCATGTCACTTCTATTTAAGTCTAATCTTGGGAATACTCCGCCTCCTCTGCCTCCTAAGCCTCTGGAACGAGTTAGAACCCTAATCTAACCCATTCCCTTGCATTCTTTGGTGATCTCTTTCAAAGACTTGAAGAATTCTTCATCTTTCTACGGCAAAGGTATGATCTCAACCACTCTCTCTTCTATCTCTGATTTTCTTTCTTTTATTCTGTTTTTCATTGAGATCAGAAAGGTGATGAAGCATTCTTGTAATCATCAATTCTCTGATCTCACCATATTCTTTAAGACTCATGATCATCATCATGTTCTTAAACCCTACCTATTGAATTCTTGAAAACCCTAACCCTAATTCTTTGAAACCCAAATCTGTGTGATTGTTTGGAGAACTTTTGGTAACCTCCCTTGTGAAGGAAAATCTTCTTGAGTAATATTGTGTTAACCTAAACTTCATCATTGAATGATCCTTCTTGTTATTCTTGGCTAACAATTTATCTCCCTTCATCCAGATCTCACAATTATTTTCCGAGGGAACCAAAAAGGGTAAAACCCTAATTCTTGGGTAAGATCAAGAACCTCTAGTTTACTCATGGTAACCCAATTATTATGTTTCCTTTACTAGATCTGAATTCTTTCATATCCTAGTTCATTATCTTTAATCTTTCTATTTTTTTCCCTCCTAACCTATGATAACCCTAATCAGGTTAACCTCATGATTTCTAGGTTGTAACTTGAGAACTGTTTTGATTTATGATTTGATATCCTCTATACCCTAGAATACTACCATGATAATTCCCCTCTTAATTGTACCCTTTTGAACCATCGAATTCGGTTCTGGATTCTCAAAATCCGGATTCTTGCAGGCCACTGTCTGCATTGGTCGACTCATTGGTCGACTGGTCCAGCAGACCAATCAATCGACCAATGAGTACAGCAACTTCAATCTTGGTCTGTTTCGATTGATTTATGATCTTTTCCTTTATGCATCTTTCCTAACATGTTGTGTGCACTTGTTTAGGACTATCTTCTCAGGTTTAGTCAAGATCATACTTGATTCTTTAAGATTCCATTCAAGTTAGAAGATAAGAACAGTTGATTCCTTAACTACATAGATTGATTGTTCTCTGGTTTCTACTTTATGAAACTATGAGATTACCTACTATTATTGTATTTTAATTATGATCTCCTACTGTGGGAACAGTAGCACTTATTTATATCATGTTTTCATTGTTTATGTTATATGAATTACTTATTTTTGCTTAATCTGATGTTGCTTTTACATTCTCTTTTATATGATGAACTACTGGTTGTGTATGTCATAATTGATCTGAGAATGTGTTTGCTTATGTTTGGTTTGGGATTGGAAGTGTCCTTTTGACACTTCTATCCTTGGACATTATCGGAAATAGTATGGGATGTTTCCGGGGTTGCCCATCGACACTTTCCCGAATCATTGGTTGTCATACCTAGGGATGTCTAGCAGTGTTTGGCTAGGATATACCCCTGTTATATCAGACCCGATTCGGAAGGGTATTGAGACCGAACGACCCGTGGTAGCAATGGGGATTCACGGGCGCTCAAGACCGGTGAGTTATATCCGTGAGAGGACGGGAATCACATTGTGGGGGCCATTTATTGGAGGGTTGCATATGGCTAGACTTGGGCTCATGGGCGTTCGAGACCGGTGAGTTATATCCGTGAGAGGACATGAGAGCTTCATGTTTACCATATGTGGATAACCAATAGGGTTGATGAGTCCGGTGAGTAATATCCGTGACTCTAGTGGAAAGGTTACCGGAAAGGATCCCGAGAGGGGAGGAATGGAAGTATTTGGCCCTGACTTGATGTAACTGAGTAGATGACTTGCATTGGGCTAGGTTTTTCCCTGACATGCGCCAGTACTTATGCCAAATGGTTGTGAGAGAGTGTGTTGACTTAACCCCCTACCATGGTTTGTCCGAGAGGGATGCCCGGACCCACTACCAACAGGAGCCGTATGCGTGACCTTCCCAAAGAAGTATGGTGCTATGACTTAAAGCATGTCTGCCATAGAGACCAGCATACCTAGAGTTTAGATGCATTCATACATTATCTGTATCATACTGCATTGCATCATGTTATGTTTTGCCACATGTTATCTATGATGTTATGGATTAACTACCTTTGCGAGTTTCTTCGAAACTCATCCCCGTTGTATATTTCTTTTTGTTAGATTATCCTGCAGGTACAGAATACTATGACGAGCAGTACAGCGAAGCACAAGCTGATGAAGCGTATTACACGGAAAGTGCTGGCAACGATCAAGATTACTTTGATGATCCGCCGGCGGATCAAGCTGCGTACTACTTTTGAGAACGGCATAGAGTTAGAACGGATTCATTGGATTGATGAAGTCCATACTTATGAAGACGTTATCTATAAACTTGAAGACGCTTGATCTTAGTTTATTTATTAGTACATTTGTTTCAGTTGTAATCCCTTTTGATTTTTATACTACGTTCCGCTATTTTGGTAAAGTGAGTTTCCGCCTCACTTCACTCCTTTTTGATATCATTGGATATCTGGTATCTTTCCGCACTCTGATTATTCTGATTGTTCATTTCTTGTTTTGAACCTTGTTTATAATATTAAACCTTGATTTATTTCTGTTCATGATTATGTTATTGCATATGTGGGAGGATGATTTCCTCGATACTTGATCTTCGGGGCTGTGGATCACACTCTCGGGTATGCGAGTTAGGGTACCAGCTGGGAGGATGTGACACTCCAAGACTGCTATACGACGTGACGTGGCTCCATCTCTCCTTTTGTCATAGCCGGCTCCAAGAGATTATTGCCACTCACTAAATCCAAAACGAAACTCACTCGCTTCTTTCCAAATTTGCCCTTGTTTTGCGCCTAAACAACCTGCAAATTCTGTCTACCTGTACCCCTTGCAAAAGTGTCAACTGGAGCTCCACATGTTTCAACACTACCTGCAAGCCTATACAATTTATCTGATCTGTGGCTTTCGTACCCATCAATCAACTGAAAGAACCTCACCATTGATTTCCATACGAACTCACAAAATCAATACAAACGGAGCGGAATTTCCTCGATTTGTCACTCCACTGAGTCCGGAACGTCCAAAAATCTTAGGAACACTTAACTCCGTATAAAAAACCTTCACACAAAATCCTGTGGAAACAATCTGTACGATACACGATCGGATAATAAAAAACAAAAAAGAAAATTCCCTTTTTCTTTTTCCGTCTTTTTCCCCACCGATTTTTTCTTTTTTTCTTCTTTTTTTTTCCTCCCTCTACGGTTTTTCCTCCACGTTCTCCACTCACAACTTTTTTTTTTCAAACCAATATAATGAACATTACATTAAAACCAAGAAAAAAAACTTTTCTTCCACGGTCGATACCCACCGCCTACGATCCAAAGTCGGACCGCCCTCTTTTTTTCTTTCTTCAAGCAATCTAATTCGATCAAACTACAAGGGAACAATGATAATAATAATAAAAATAATAAAATAATAAAACTTCATGATTCTAGATCTAGAATCGTACCTTCGATCAATCCATTGAAGCCTTCTCCGTTCTCCTTGCACTTATCCTCTTCTTTCTGGATCTTTGCACACCTCCGACGATGATCCAACGAACCTCGCTCTGATACCATTAGTTAAGGATAATGGATGCACAACCACGAACAGAGAAGAACACAAGCAAAGCACACAAGAGGGATTTAACGTGGTTCGGCAAAACCCTGCCTACGTCCACTAGAGAGAAAAGGAGTTCCACTATTCCTAGGAAACCTCACACCACTCTCACACCCCTATAAAGTGCTGCCCTTTGCTTGCCCCCAATCCTTATCCCCAGGATGAGTTCCCCAATCCCCTGCAGAGATTAATTCCCCAATCTCCTACAGAGATTGATGCCTATAAGTTATCCTACAGAGACTATTTATAGGGAAACCTAAAACCCTAATCCCAATGTAATTACAATTTTACCCCAGTATTAGTAATTGACCCAAACCCTGTTTCAATTACAAATACAACCAAAACCATAATTACATGGACCCACAGAATACAAGACATCCAAACCCAACAAACGTCTCTGCTGCAACTTTGGCCTCTCTTTCCCTCTGTCTCTTTACACCCTCTAATCTATCTCCTGCTCTCTGGCCTCTGCACTCTCTTTGTCTCCCACAGTGCCGACTCCTGACTCCTACAGTCCCACTCCATTTAGATGTCGGCGAAATGTCACCGACATTTCGAGGTTTCGGTGGTGTCGACAGCCACCGACACCCCTTGTGTCGGTGACATTTCAAACCTTGCTTACAACAAGGGTTTTCTCTTACCTTATACATTTTCTTCTTTATGACGAAATGTACTCCCAAAGACTTGCCTGTAAGGTTCAAAATATTTGAAGGTACTATATATTATTATTATGTTTTTCTATTAGATTGTACTAAAATGTGTTAGTTGACTACTAGGATAAAATACTCGATGTAAGAAGATATATGTCTTTTAAAACTACTTGACAGATGTAATACTGATAATTTAAACCTTGCCATTTAGGATGGTTAGACTTCCTGATATTCATATTTCAGGAACAAACGTTGAAGTGGACCACTTATTTATTGTAGATGAGTGTATGTTTTTTTATCTCAGCCAAGGCATAATGCCCACATTGTTGACCGAATATTCTATGAATTGTCAACGCATCAATGACAATAAGTCCACCATCTTTTTAAGTAGTAGCTCACCCAACGCATGTAAGGTTGCCACTCTCTCAATTTTTAGGTATTTCGGAAGTCTTGTCCCACGGAATTTACTACGTAATCAACCTCTCGTAGAACCAAGTCATAACTATTCTCTTATATTTGATAGGCTCTAATGGGTCGATCTTGGTTCTGATTTTTTAAATAGGTTGATGAAGCTCACAGATGGTAGGAGAATCAATTTCATATATGTATGTCTATTGTACATACATCTTAATACAACTAATCTTTACTTTAAAGAGAGTGAATGGTCTCGAGTTAATATTTTTCGAAAATATGAGTTTTTATATATTAGGAATGGGGATATCACATATGCCATCTACAATAGTCAAATCCACAACCTCTTCGTCAGGGACGGAATTAGGATTCAACATTGGGGGCCGAAGAATGAAAGTCCATATAATCTTCTGGTGGGGAAGCACTAATATTTTTCGCAGTGTGAGCCCTTATAAGACCCATTAGGGGTCCCACTTCTGAATTATTTTAGGGTAAGTATCACTTACCTTCCCTCTTAGCTGAACAAATAGCACTTGGACCCCCTTTTAGTTGAATAATGTCACTTACGTCCCCTCATACATAGTAAATGTATCAAACACCTCCCTTCTGTTAACTTTGTCGATTAAATTTAACTTTTACCGTTAGATATTTTTCTAAACCCCAAACTACCCTTGGCTAAAAACATTTTTTTTTAGTTTAAACCATAAATTAACGTAATCATCCTAGCAGTTAAAATACTAAATTACCTTCAATTAAAATAATTGTTAAAAATCAAAATACCATAGTTAAAACCCAAAGTATCTTTAATTATTAAAACCCCAACATACCCTTTTTTAATTTTTTATCAAACAACTAAAAAACATGTACTACTTGATATCAAAATGCAATTTAAATTGAGATGTCTTGACCCAAAACACCCTTAATTAACTTCAATTCTTTTATTTAAATGTTAAAAATAAATAAAAAAATAAAAAAATAAAAAAAGAAGAAAAGAGAGAGAGAGGGAGAGAATCGCTTCATCTTCTCAATTTAGATTGCATTTTGATATCAAGTAGTGCGTTTTTTTAGTTGTTTGATAAAATAAAATAAAAAAAGGTAGTTGGGGTTTTAATAATTAAAGATGGATTTTAACTATGGTATTTTGGGTTTTAATAATTATTTTAATTGAAGGTAATTTAGTATTTTAACTATTAGGGTGATTACGGTAATTTAGGGTTTAAACTAAAAAATATTTTTAACAAAGGGTAGTTTGGGGTTTTAGAAAAATATTAAATGGTAAATGTTAAATTTAACCGAGAAAGTTAACAGGTGTGAAGTGTTTGATATATTTGCTAGGTAAGAGGGGAGGTAAGTGACATTATCTAACTAAGAGGGGGTCTAAGTGCTATTTGTTCAGCTAAGAGGGGTAGTAAGTGATATTTACCCATTATTTTATAATATGAAGGAATAAGCACACATATTTTATGGAGCCCACACATATTTGAAAAAATAGGTAAATTATTGATAATGACATTTTTTTTCTAGCAAAATATAGGTAAATTAAAGCAATAATACAAAAAAGATATATACATTACTTCAACCCTAAAAAAATCTCTTTGCTAGAAGATGCAAATCTTTTTATTTTATTTTATTTTTATTTTTAGTGGGAGGTGCAAACCAAGGGTAATTAGCTACTTTACTAACTATAGATATTTTTTTTTTTTTGGGTAGAACTATAGACATTTTATTCACAAAATAATTTCAAAGAACAAAAATTGCAAAATCAATACAGAAATATAAAATATAAAATCAAATAAAGAAAATAACAAAAAAATGATAAATAAATTGAAAATGAGAAAAAGAGAAATGATAAATAAATTGAAAAAAAAAAAAAAAAAAAAAAAAAAGAGTGCCTTATTGTGGAGAAGAATTTTTTTCCCCCAATTTTCCTTAACCCACGCTTATAGAAAGGAAAAAAATTAACTAAGAAAATAGGAGAGATGAGAGAGAAGATAGGAGAAGATAAATAGGGATGAAGAGTTAGTTTCTAATTAGGAATAATATTTTGAATACCTAATAAAAAAAATTCAAAATTTTCCTTTAACCCACGTTTATAGAAAGAGAAGAGAATAAATAGGAATAAAAGATGAAAGAGAAGAGAGCACAGAATAAATAGGGATTGAGGAGTTAGTTTTTAATTAGGAATGACATTTATATATATTATTTTACCTTTAAAAATTATTATCAATATTGAGGGAGGGCCAAATAGAAATATTTCACATGTGGGAAGAGAAAAAATGGGAAAAATTAAGGGAATAATATAGTTTTTAAAATTAATGGCAAGGGGGGCATGGCTCCCGACCTCACTGTGGTTCTCGCCCTGTTGTACTTCATTGAGAGTATGGGTCTTACCACCCAACCAACCCTAGATTGGCAACTGGCAAGAGAAAAAACAAAAAAGCCCACATGTGCATAATGTGTTAATGTGATAGCATTGTGTTCGAATTTGACCCCTTGAAAGAACCACGTCCGGATTTGGCAAATGATTGTTCACAAAGAAAACTATGAGTGTGGGCTGAACGATGTGGTTGGAAAGCCGCCACTGATTAAGCTAGACTAGAAAAGGAACACTACTCCCATTGCTTGGGGTAAAAGGCTTAGAATTGGGTTTTTGCAGAGCCTTAGGGTAATAAAAGAACACTTGCCATTTATAGTTCAATTACCTTTGATTGAGGTTGGTTGAGGGTTTATATCGCATAACCTGAGGTAGTATATAGTTTCTACGGAAAACATGATAGGGATGACTTGCACCTGTATAATCTTCTTCTTCTTTCTTTTTTTTTTTTTTTTTTTTTTTTTTTCATTCAATATGTGTCAAGTTATAAGTTCCTTGTGCATCCAGTTCGTACAACGATTCTAATATTTCCTTAAGGCCTGGGATTTCCTCTAGCTGTCGGCAATACCTGAGCTTTTAATGTTCTCAACATTTTTAACTTTGACACATCAGGTAGGCGTACCAATGACTCACAACCTGCAACTCCTCTAAATTTGGGGGCATTGGAAAATTATCATGAAATTCAATAATAAAGATTTCTTCCATTTGTATCTATCCAAATGTCTCATTCCCCGAACGACCTTGATAGCTTTACTACTACAGTGTAATTTTGAAAATCTAATACCTCAAGTTTTTCTAATAGTCCAACAAGATTGGACAATTTCTTGAGTGACTTGTAAGACTTAGGAATAAGCTCTTTGAGAGAAGTCATCCTTGAAATGTTGTCTGGGAGTTTTTCTATTCTTGTGTATGACAAGTCAAGCTTCTCTAGGGTTTTTAATTCACCAATGGAGTAAGGCAATTTCTTAAGTGACGTGCACCCCTTGAGAATAAGACTTTTGAGTTGACTCAACTGTCCAATGGACTTGTCTAACTCATCCAATGAATTACAACTTTCAAAGTCAAATTACTCCAAGGAAGAAAACCATGAAAAGTTCGAGGACTTTGATAGGCTATATCAGTTACTATGATTGAAAATTTTCAACTTTTGAAACCGCTGTAAACAAAGAAAAAACAAACATATATTACAATTTATAAAACTTAATATTATTATTGAGAAAAAGAAAAAAGTTGAATACTATATGTACCTTATGTTTATCTGCATGTCTCACATTCCATAACTAATTAGAACCATTGTGTAATAGATTGAGATAAAACTAATCTCCTATAATATAAACTAGAAAGCTGGAAGATTCTCTCCAGGAAACATTCAATCTGAGAAGAAAAGTTAAGAAATCTTAAATTAGACATTAGCTCCCAAGATTCTGTGGTTAGATCAAAAGTTGGCTGTGAGCCATGGTGGACGCTTATTTCTTCTATTGTATCAGTTTCCTATAACATAAAAAAACTCAATCAAATGGATATTGTTGGAAATAGAACTATATTAAGAAATAGAAAAGGGGGAGGGGCCGGGGATGTGTTTAAGTGTTACCTTATGTGTACTTAATACTTCCACAATGTCCCCATAAGACCATAGCCTACTACGCTTACTTGAATCTTTACGGCTTTCTTCTAAGACAATTTCTCTTTCCATGTCTCGGATGTGATCATGCATTATCAAGCATTCACCATCGAACTTTAGAAGAGATCTTTTTATTAATATGGATATTGCTGGTTTTGGATGAAAGCCATAAGCTTCCCATATGGAAATTAGAGCTTCATTTTCCCATCCAATGAAAAAGCAAGCTACATCAAGAAATATGTCCCTTTGGTAATCATTTTCCAAATTGTCATAGCTTATCCTCTGCCTTCTTTGGACCTTTTCAGGAGGAATTTCTTTCAACATTTTTAATGTACATTCGCACTCATCCTTGTCACTTAGATCTAATAGATAAGACCCAAAGACCTCTAGAACTAGAGGTAACCCTCCAAAATGGTATACCACATCATGTGAAAGTTGCATATAATTTTGGAGGTTGGCTATTTTGAAATGCATACCAACTAAATAGTTGAATAGAATGCACATGATCTAGCAATCGAGGCCTATATATTTACATGTTCATCACTTGTCGTAATTATGACCCTGCTTCCTTTGCCAAACCAATTGAGATTACTAGCCAAAACATCTATCTATTCTTTACTATCAACATCATCCAAAACAAGAAAAACATTTTTCCTTCCAACTCTTTCTTCTATTAATATATTTCCTCTATGAAGATCTCTTACCTCAAAGTCTTCCTTGAAAATATCCTTCAGGAATTGCTTCTGCAATGACACTAGACTCTCGAATTGTGATGCTCGTTCTTTGATGTCTGAAAGAAAACAACAGTTATCAAAGGTTGAAAGGATGTCATTATAGATAGCCTTGTAAAGAGTCGTCTTCCCGATACCACCAAAACCACAAATTCCCATGAATTGAACGTCATTGGAGCCAATGTTTATTAATGATAATATATCATTTACTCTAGAATCCATGACAATGCAGTACTTGCACTCAGCCAAGCGTGTGCTATAGACCAATTCCCTTAAAGCCCTTTTGACAACTAATTTAACAGCCTCTACTTGATCCCTACAGTTACTTTATTTTTAGAAATAAAATCACAAGAACAAGCGAGGTGAAGAAACTATGAAGTACAGAGACGAAGAGAAAGATTTGAAGAATCATTTGAAATGAAAATCAGTAAAACTCTAACTGCTATAGAATGGGAAAGAAAAAAAATAAAAAAATACATAATGAGACTTAACTAGAGAAAAAGTTTGTGGGATGGACACTTAGTATCATTGAGAACTTTTCCTTTCAGCTTCCCTATCACTTCCAAAGCTTTCCTCCAGCTCTCTACTTTTTGGGGATCAAACTTCTTTCGATGTTCTAGGAATGCTTTCTCAAAAGTTCCAGTTTGATTCCGAACATCTGTCAACGAAGCAGAATATGGGAAAGATTATTTGATTGCTGGATCTAGGGCATTGAACTATCTTAACAAGTTCCTGCAAACACCATTTGCCATCTGCATAACCTTTAGCGAAGACAGGGATTGAGATTTTGGAATCCTCAATCGCTTCATATAGGATTGGCTCAATTGCTTCTCCAGTCCATAGTTTTTCACTATCAAGAAAGGCATTGATTCCTCTGTCATTTATAAAATTGTAAAGGAATCCAATGAAATTGTTGTGAAGATCTTTACCTCTAAAGTTGATAAAACATATCGTAACTTGAAGAAGATTTAGTTGCGGAAGCAACAGAGGAAAAGGATGCCCAGTCTAAAGCAGCCATGATTGTGATGAAGAATCTCAATAAGTGTAGTATCTTGCTGATTTACAAGTTGATGGTTAGTAGTAAGAAGCTAGTGTTGTTCAGCTCTAACTTCTAGGACAAGCTGGGATTAGCTAAATCCCTAAATGCCTTAGTGGTTGACCTAGTGGAATGGAAGATTTATTCTTTTGTTGGTCTCATAATTGATTTGCAGAGGAAAGTAGTTCGCACCTTCCGTGTGCCTTCGAAGAATAAAAGGTTGTCATGCAGTCACGCTCTGCTAGGGGTATGTCTCTTTTCTCGGGTTCCGCATTGTTTCGTAGAAGTAATCCTCACACAACTTTCTGTCTTCATGGGAAAGCACCATTGGTCGGTGTGATCACATTGGCTTCAAAAATATCACAGGTTGTATTATTTTTAATATAATAAAATAATAAACGTTTCATTTAAAATTGGATTTATAAGTGGGAAAACTTTCCTTTGTTTATTTTAGGAAAGTGTGTGTTATATAGTCCCACATTGGAAACCGAGATGTCGGAATCCAAGTTAATTAATAGGTACTGCCTATTAACTTTGATTTAATATCAAAAGACATGCCAATGCGTGTGCAGTGTACGAGTGAGGATGGTGTACCGTCCGAGCGCGCTCGCGCGGCGTGGGCTGTTTAGGCGCACACACTTAGCACTTAGCAAGCAAGATCAGATCTGAACCGTCTTTTGATTAATGGCAGATCTAGGGCGATGGAAGTAGATCCATAAATGTCATCTTGATGGTTCAATCTAGACCGTTAGATCGTGCGGCCGAACGATCCAACGGCTCAGATCTGAACGTTGGCATTTGTATCCCTACAGAGAGGTGCACCCATACCATTTGTATCTCTACAGAGAGGTGCACCCATACGAACAGAGTCATGAACTGTTCAGTAGAGGCACCTCAATGCCTATAAATCCCCTCTAGTTTCTCAACAGCACTAGAGTAGAAAATCCCCCTCTAGTTTCTCAACAGCACTAGAGTAGAAAATCCGAAGTTTTCTCTGTTCTTGAGTTTTGTCTGTGCTTAGCAAAACTCGAGAAACAACCTTGAGTTTGGGCTTCTTTGTATCTTGGGAGACGGTTCGCTGGTACCTCATAGCACCTTTCGTGAGGGGCGAATTACGTCTTAAGGACAGCGACATAGTAACGTGCCTAGAAGCTTTAGCTGTCATACTGTTATCTCGTACTCCTAATTACACCAAGTTTTATTTTTCAACAGATTTCACGGACATCAATATTTGATTCCATAAATCTGTAATGATTATCACCAAGCTCTTCACTTGCTTTAGCCGAATTATCTATTAATTAACAGGGGTTAAAATTTCTAATCATGAACTCTTGTTTGTTTGCAGAATATCGTCATTACTGATGAGAAGTATGTTCTTGTGAAGTTCTTGGTTGTCAGCCTTGTTGAGTCATCAATTATATTTTTTATTCTAATTATAATTTAAATCAATCTTATAAATTTTTAATTATACATTTTAACTTTTCAACCAACTTTACTTTATTTTATATGTTTTGGTCAATCAACTTTACATTTCCCCTTAATTTCGTATATAAATGACAAAAATTGCTGAATAAATCAATTGAATCAAAAAAGAAAAAAGAAAAAGAAGAAGACAAATCAGCAAGAAATTGAAGAATTGTAAATTTTTTGCCCATTTTTCACCGATATATAGTTATGTCATGTCTGGGGTATATTTCGTATTGCCTCCTGCGAAAAAGGCAAAATATCTCCTAGTTTCAGAGATGAAAAATCCATCCCCAGTTTTAACTAGATGATATAATTTTTATTTATGACTTCTGCTGCCACTGGATCAAGGCTGCCTTCTTTGTTTCAGGATTCTCCTCCGTTGACTTCCTATTGCTGCTGTACCAAAATCAACTTTGACGAAGACTCAAAAATCTCCATGGATAAGTACAGTGGTGCATCATTGTAAGGAGACTGTATTAAGACATTGCAATCACATGTAAAATGTGATCATGTATGTTGAAGATGATAGGCGAAAAGGGCATATTTATACATTATATCTCATAAATAAAGATTATGTACAACTTGAAAATAGGACTTTCTTGGATGATGTTGACTCTACTCCTGTGAGATGGGGAAAATTTTTCAATTGGAGGGGAACAAAGAAAAAAAGGAAAATGGAAACTGAAGAACCAGCCTGTGGACCAGGTCTTCAGAGTAGAGTGAAGCATGTTGAAGTTTTTCATTCCTGGAGCAAATTTTGCTCCACTAAGTTGTAATATGCCTACACTATAGTTCTCCATCTCCTCCCCTTTTTCAATTACTGAACATTTGCTTTTCTTGCAGTGTCAATTAGCTATAACATCTTGTAACTTGTCTTTCCCCCCCCTTTTTTTCCTCTAATTTGATTACTGTCAGTTAATATGTACAGAGAAAATTTTCAACAAGGGTTGGTTGTATTAAGCAAGGGGTAACCAGAAACGGTATATAAACTATTATGTTAATATTTCCATTTCTTTTTGGATTTCTGTAGATAGTGAGCATCCTGAAGGTGTGAAATGTTTGCTGAAACACATACAAGGATAAATTATTCCCTTCTTGATTCTATTTGAGCTAGAATTGTGGCAGATATAATAGTACAACTGCAGCAATTTTTCATATTTTTAGAACTAAATAAATGCTAATGAGCAAGATATGTACATTTAAGGTAAAATCAGGAACATTGTTTGACAATGCTTTAATTTGGGATGATCCAGAATATGCCGAAAAGATCACTGAAGGAACATGGGGCAAAAACAAAGATGTACTTCGCTTTTACTTTATCTTTGTCAAAGTCCTCTCTGAAGGAAAATAGAAAATCACTCTAAGATACATGGTTTTGTAGGCTGAGAAGGCAGCATTTGAAAAGTCTGAGAGAAAGAGAGAAGAGGAGATACATTTTTGAACTAAGCATTTGTTCTCTACATTTGTTTGTGGATTTTGCCTGTGCCGTCTGTGTTTATGAGTTTTGCGGGCAAGAGAAACTTCTACCATTGTTCTGGTTCTGCTGCTCTTACAAAAGTGTTATCATGTAGTGTTTACCTGCTTGTGCTATTCCAATTTCGGCTATTCTAATACAGGACTTGACAATCATTTCTGTTAAGTGGTAATTAGTTTTAAGCTTTAAAGCAATTTCGCTTAGCTCTTTAACTAAACTTGTTTAAGCCATGATGTAATATAAGTATGTTTAGATTTCTTACTTCCCAAAAGGATAATATGTTGTTGAAGAAACATCAAGCATCATTATTGTGAAAAGACTTAATTAATCAACCAATATTTTATGGTTGCAGTTATTGCGAAATCCCCTAAAATCCTAACTCAATAACCCATTTTTTCAGGTCTGCGAACTCAGGGTTTGAGTAGAAGACAACTCTGAACCATTTGAGTTGAGTCCGGGAATTTGTAAATTGAACTTGTGGAGTTGGATGAACTAAGACTCGGCTACCTTATTTGACTTTAAGAGGAGAGAGAAAGTAAGTCTGAAAGGCATAAAAAGGAGATTTTGGCATGCACAAAAACTTATGCTAGAAGACTCAAATGCCAAGATAAATTACCATTGATTGGGAAATGTTTAGGAGTACCTACCCAAAGCCCATCAAAATCGAAGTTCCTAGCTTAAAGTTATGGGGGCAGTTGATTGAGGCGATAGGTCACTTTGATTGACCGCCCCTACCTAGAAAAATGGTAATTTCAAGAATTTGGGTCAAGAAACCCTGTTTTTTGGTTTTCTAACCTCATAAATGAATTGTTTAATTTAGAGAGAGGCTGAGAACTTGGAAGTGAAGAAGAGCTTGGAATTTTAAAGAATCTTTGCTCATTTGATGGTGCTGAAGGGTAGATCATGGAGTTTATAGTGTGTAAAGGCAAGGAAACCATCTCTCTTAATTTTCTATGAGTTATTTGGGTTGGTGGTTAGCATTTATGTTGGAGAATGTTGGTAGAAGAGTAAATGCTTGTTTTTGGGTGTTGGTTAAAGCTTCCTTTTGTATCTTGTAGTCTTATTGAGTATTGGTTGGTCTCATTTCACCCATTTGGGACCTATCGAACCTCTCTGAGATGCCCGCGATTGACTCTCTAAGAACCAAATTAGGATATTTGTATTGAGGACCAGTTAGAAGGATTGGAAGGTGTTTTTGGGACAATACTATTGTTCCATTGAAGTTTTAACAACCCTCAATCAATTGGATTTTGGATTGAACTCAAAATGGGACATTTTGGTCTTAGCCCTAGGGGGCAGTCGATTTCCAGCCCTAGGTGAGCCTAACCAACTAGCCCCTATTCGAGAGCTCCAGTTTGGTTCATTTAATACCCAATTGATTCCTGAATAAGGTCTAATTTAATCGCCATGTTTTCTAGGGTACTTGTAGCTTGTTTACGCTCTTGAATTGGTGGATTTATTGGGCATTTGGAGATTGTTTTATTATCATCAACATATGAGGGATGCATTTTCATATGTTGTGTATTTAATTTTATTCTATGTTTTGCCATTACAAATGTCAATTATTCTTTTATGAATTGCGTGAGACTTTGCATGGATGAAAGGTAAATTAGTGTTTACGTCTATGTTACTATTTATTAATGTTTATGTTTATGTTACTATTCATTTCATTCACATGACGGTTGTGAATGTGATGTATTGGGGGTTGTGGGTTCACCCATTACCCTTGGTGCCTATGCATCCTCATAGACTCATTAGGTGCATGGTTGGTATGTATTTAGAAGTGTTGGCCAATAATCCCAGTTGAGTGTTACTACCCTTTCGATAGGGGTATTGAAGCCTAGTGACCCATGATGGCAGTGGCTGGGTCCATTGAGCATCATGTTGTGGTTGGGTTGTATATGTTAGGGTGGGGCTCATGGGGGTCCAAAAGAAGGCTTGAGTTTCATGATGAGACATGAGAAGCATCCGCCCCAATATATGTGGATGACCATAGGGTTAAGGAATGGTAATCCAAAAGACGGCTCGAGTGGCTTGAGGAATAACATTCTTAGGTGGGAGGGATATGCAGACCAAAAGGGAATTAGGATGAGGAAACTATCCTAATCACATGTAGCACGAGACATAGTTGACTTTGCATTTAAGCTAGAGTTATCCCTAACATATCTAAGACCAATGGTGTTGGTGAGTAAGAGATGACCTAATCTCCAGCCACAATATAATGTGGCTTGACCCCATTTTCAAGGAGAACCCAAAAGATGGCTTGAATGTCGTTTGAGAGAGTGACAAAAGACCACCCAAAGGAGGCTAGTGTTGTCACTTAAACTGTAAGAACCCCTGTATTTCTAATCCGGGATCCATATTACAGGTCCGAGAACCCGAAGGTCTAGTCGGGTAAATTTGTGGAGTGTCCAGATAGAAGTCCATGATCCATAACCTGAACCCATTGATCTAGATTCTCTTGTTGAAGAGCCTGCCTTGCTTGGTAGTTGGACTTCTAGAAGGCAAGTGATGTCTGGAGATGTCCGGATTGAAGGTAAGACCTCCCCCATGTGTTCATTTGGGTTAGGTTGTACTTGGACTTCAACCCCCTGAGCAAAGCACCCTTGTATAGCAATATATTAAGGGGTGGTTGCTAGTGGCATTTGATTGGACCAAGCGACCACCCGGTCCTGGTTGCGGGGTTTTGCCCTATTTTGTCCCCAGACTTCTATAAATAACAACCCTCGTCTATTTTACGAATATTATATTCGGGATTGCTGTTTTTGGTGGTTAGGTGGCTGTGGAGACGTGCTGGAAGGTGATCTGAAGTGTTGTTAGTGTTCCAGAAGCTTCTACTGTCTTTTATAGCTGATCTGGTTGAGGTAAGTGATTCCCTGTTCACTCATACTCTACCTTTAGCTATGATTAAAGTAGATTAGTTTTCCTCTTTGGTTGTTCATGATCTTTCTATTACAGTACCTACCTTTTTAATGATCTAGATGAGATCAGGTTCGAAAACAAAACCCTGCTTTCGTGAAAAGGATTGATCTAATCAAGAGGAGGATTCTAGATAACCAAATTGATGTCAATTGTTAGGTTTCATATTACCCTTGGTTGTGGGAGTGTTAGATTTGAAATTCATACTATGATCATTCAAAAATCGGATTGAAATCGGATGATTAGAAGCCTGAGTTTCGGATTGAAACTCACTGTTTTTGGGGCGGTCACTAGCGGCGGTTGACCGGCCCAAGCAATCGGCTAGTTTCCAGTGAGTTTGTAACTTTTGGATTTTGTCCGATTTGATTCATTCAACTTACATATTATTATAACCCTGTTTATAGGTGTCCTCTGTTTCCAATAAAAGTTTTATAATTGTTTTTGGTTTGCAATCCAGAGGAATTCTACTTATTTACAGGTAAGGACATACAACCTCATCTTTATAAAATGACTTGAACATGCTAGTCCAATGTCTTTCAATACTGTTCTTTCACATATACTGTTGTAACCTTGTATAGCATGCTGATCTTATTATATACTTGCTGTTTGTATTGTCTTTACATATACTTTATCAATTGTGCATGTGGTATGATGATGACGATGTCTGTGGTTCTTATGGAAAAGGTATTCCATTGGGATATCTTAGCTTGAGATATCAGAGGGCTGTGGTATGGGACACATGCTCACTAATGTGTCCAGCACTGTCATAATTACTGGATGACATACCTAGGTAGAGTATAGAGTAGCATGGCTAGGTACCCCACATATTACTACCCTTTCGGTAGGGGAATTGAAGATGGATGACCCGTGATGACGGTGATGTGACTCTGTTTCATCCTATAGCGGTAATCAATCCGTGAGGAGACTCAGTGGTCTACTGTTGGTCATACAATGGTAGGGTTGCATATGTTAGGGTTGGGCTCATGGACGTCCAAGGAACAGACCGAGTGTCGTGAGGAGTCATGAGAGCATTCCGCCCCACCAATATGTGGATGACCATAGGGTTATGGAATGGAGTCCAATAGCGGTAGCCAATCCGTGAGGGTTCTCATTCCTAGGTTGCGAAGGATACTGAACCAAGTTGGTTGGTGCCATAGGGGATGTATTTGAACTTCATGTAGTATGTTACCATTATGACTTGCATTGGATTAGAAACCCCGACATGCACCAATACTCATGCCAATGGTCGTGGTGAGAGAGTGTTGACCTAACCCCGGTTTGAGAGCCAGGTGTGGACTTTCCATTTTACCCAGATTCCTACAGAGGTAACCAATCTTGCCAGATCAGAGTAACTAGACCTACCCAGAGGAGGGCTGGTGTATATCTTAAAGAATGTCAACTGTTAGAGGCTTGTACAGTTAGATTTTAGCGGTATTCATACTTTGCACTCATATATATCATATATGCATTACTAACGGTTTGACTTATGGATGAGAATTATTGTTGCTCTTACTGAGTTCGTCAGAACTCATTCCTTTATTTGTCTATGTTATATTATCCAGTACAGATGGAGGATATACGCTAGAAGATGGATTGATTTCCCATGAAGGCGCCTTCTAGTATGAAGAAGATGTGGCACCAGCAATGGGAAATGGAGATAGCCTGTGCGGGAGCTCCTGCGAGTGCATGGAATGTGCTTATAGCACCCATTGATGGGTGGAGGAGACAAGTTGCCAAGTAGTTTGCCTATCGTATGGAGAAGAACCGAATGACTCCTTTTCTTAAAATACATGAGAAACATTATCTAGCTTTAGAGAAGGAAACTGGAAAGAAAATCATTTAATTATTTTTATTGTTTCGCTGAACTCATATTCTTTTTGATCATTTATTTCTTTTCTTGGTTATTTTATTGGAGTATTTGGACTCCTGTAATCCTTTTATTTAATTATTGAACTTATTCTTGCTCGTGATTGTCTTTACTTGCATTTATTATTATTATGGACAAAAACGTGGATCCTATGACGGATCACTCCCACAGGTTGTCGGGCGGGTAACTGAGACCAGCGGGTGAGGTGTGACATAAACTGTGTCTATCATAGAGACTACATTTGTTAGAGTCTAGGAACATATTTGCGTCATCATCATCATTCAATATTTAGTTATAATTATACTATATATAAATGCGTGTGATTATTGCACGATGTGTGATTATGTTGACCTCACTAAGTTCTAAGGAACTCATTCCTTTATATGTATATTCTTATAGATTCTACTATATGTTATGAGGAGTCCTTATACCTGGAGGGTCCACTGCCAGCTGAGTCCTACGAGGGACCGGTGGGAGAGGACACAGAAATACATGGAGAGTCGTGTTCTTGCTTGGACTATGCCTACGGAGTCTAGCCCTTCGAGGTTCTTGGAGAATCATTGGAGAAAGTAGTCTCCTTAGTTGCCATTAGTTATGTTCTTCATTTATATGTAGGCAGGGGCATTAAACTCTTAACTCTACGTAGATAACATTTAGACTTTTGCTATTGAATACATTCTCTCTTTTATACTCTCACATTAACTTTGATTATGAATTAAGGATGATGTAATAAAAATTTGATACTTTGAGATTCGATACTCTATTTCCCTTCCTGCTCTTGGATTATGCTATGTTGTATTATGTTGTTATGGATTGACTATGAACTTGATCTTGTAGTGTTATCACCTCCACAAGTATTTGAGACCGGATCTAGCTGGGTGGAGTGTGATAGAAGTTGGTATTAAAGTCCTCTCTCAATCCTAACCTTAATACTATATAGTGGGAGCATCTTGAGTCACCGATCCATAACTAACTCAACTAGGTTGGAAGTGAATAATAGGTTTAAACTTCTAACTTGAAACAAATAATGAAAGGTATGAGCATAATGAAGCTAATTTGGATAATGCACAATAATAGTACTAAACCTAAAGTCATATGGTGTCAATTATTAGCAAGTATAAGCCACAATAAGATATATGAAATGATAAAAATAACTCTTAAAATATCCAAATATAGTGTAAGAGCGTGAACAATCACGCGTATCAAGTACATAAAACATGTTCATACTGATACAAGCCAAAATAGGTAAATCGGGGATCAAACTAGCATCAAAAGAAACCAAAGCCTCAATACTCTGGAGGTGGTGGTGGTGGAGGCATGTATTGTTGAAGGAAGATCTCTCAATGGATAACACGGTTCTACACATCCCTCAATCGCCAGAACATGTCCTGGTGGCAAGTCTTGATGTTCACAATCTGGTGCTCCACATGGCACTGGCTAAGTTTGATTCTCCATAAGGAAGCGAGGAGCATTCCCCACTGTGATGGATCAACTATGAGTACACTAGGTGCTCGTGAAGCCTCTCTAGCATAGGGAGACTCACCCTCCATATGCCGCTCGGGTTGTACCTTCCCCTGCACCTGACCCTCCTCATCATTCGCGGGCAACCCAGCTGAGTTAGGTCAATCCTGGAGACTCATTTGGGAGATAAGTTGCCTCCCTATACGTTCACCTCACGTACCTCCCCAGTATCGCTAAAGTCCACCTTGAAGTATTTGAAGATGCGGGTCAAAAGACGCCCAAATCCAAGGTTTGCGACCCTGGGTTCTCCACTCGAATGATATATGAAAGGTCGTTGGGATACCTAACATATAGAGCAAAGGTGACAAAAGCCTACATCAAGGAGATCTCATCATGGTGCCCTCCTTTGGGCACAATATTACTACTCATGATACGGGAAATGAGTTGAGGAGATGGGAGCATGCTCTTGAGTCTTGCCTCAACAAACGTGATCACACTCACGATTGCAAAAGCATGTTAAAGATCAAGAAGTGTTCAGTATAATGGATGGACTCATCCCCAGCCATAGGTGGAATCCATCTCCACTCACCAGGAACGTACAACACATTTAAGATATGAGAAAGAGATTTGGTTGAAATGAAAAAAAGTACATCGTACCCGATCTGAAATTGAGAGCATCGTATCTCCCCTGCAACCTCCTCGATGAAGGTCAAATTTGCTGTAGAAGTATTGGAATAATTTTGGGTAGGTTGGCTTGTCGAGATCTCGCATACAACTCCAGCCTAATGCCTCAAACCTCTCTGAAATCCTAAATAGAGACACGGGGTGAACCTCTACGAACTTGCCGTTCTTGATAACCCTTTCCTTAAAGAAATGGTAGTACAGGAACTCTGCCTCCGCGTGCCGAATAAGTCAAAATGCTATATCCCACGTCCACAGCCCTGACCCACACCACGGCCACCCATGGGTTTGTGTCTACCTCCTTGATGAGCCATCCATATAGTTATGAGCAAATATAAGAAAGGTGAGAAAATTCCATGAATAGTGAAATTTTTGGGAAAATCTTGCAAATGGAGTAAAAGAGATGCAAATATGAGGTAAAATGCATGGGAATGTAACAAAGAGACTGTATAAAGTGTGAATCTATTGTAACTCTTAGGTGAAAATGCAGGGAGACTTCAACTCTAGCTTGAACCTAAGGTGAAATCACAAAGAAATGGTATAGAAGAGAAGCCTATTGGTAGTTCGTGGATAAAATGTCACCAGATCTTGCATTGGCGCACGCCATATAGAGAAAGGATCACCCATGAAGTGCAGTAGAACCCAACCAGAGCAAGGAAAAAAATCAAAGAGAGGTGGAAAAGTGAGAGGGGCAGTGGGTGGTCTAGCACTTAAGCACCAACCGGTCTGTGTTGAACCAGCCGCTTTTTGGGCTGGTTGACCTGACTGTGTCAACCCGGTCCAAAATTGGCTTAAACTCGACCGATTTTTGGTCGAGTCATGCATGAGTAGCGACTAGACACCCGACTAACAGTTTTCTGAGAAACACCTAAAACCCCAGTGATCGGGAAGTTGACCGATGCACTTTCTGAGATTATTTTGAAGTCCCAGTAGAGGGGCGGTCGACCGACCCAACCAACTGGCCCCAGTAAAGGTGGTTCTTGGAGCATTTTACTATTTTGAATGAGTCGTATGCATATGTATAGATCTATTGAATGTATTTCTTGGATTAAACACATGAAATTGGACGATTATGAATATGTTCATGTGAATTGGAAATGATGGAATTTTGTGATTTTTGCTAGGATGGTTAATTTGAGAAATCAAACTTTCAGGATTGGCAATGCTAGTAGCTCAAGCCACGAGGATGGGAGTGGGGTTCCCCCTTCTCAAGAATAAGTACGGCCTCCACCTCAACGTGGTGGTCTACCCAATGCTCCACTGGTGTTCACCACCCAAGATGTGTTGAATATAATGAGCAATATGATGCAACAACAACAAATATAGATTAACACATTAATCAAGGGATGTTGACCATGACCAAGGAATCCAGGCTGCACCTCTTGGAAATGAAGCCGGGATCTCCACATAAGGAGGGAATGAAGGGAACTATGGTTTGGGACCTCATACCAAACTTATGGAGCACTTCCTCAAGCT
Source organism: Hakea prostrata (assembly GCF_041222555.1). NCBI lineage: Eukaryota > Viridiplantae > Streptophyta > Magnoliopsida > Proteales > Proteaceae > Hakea > Hakea prostrata. The sequence continues at coordinate 29,958,564 of NC_142609.1, read as the reverse complement.
CCGAGTCCCCACTTTCACCGGCATAACCAAGGATCCTTTGCTACTGAGTATCTCACACTCCACCCTCTGGTCTCGGTTACCCGCCCGACAACCTGTGGGAGTGATCCGTCACAGGATCCACGGTTTTAGTCTATCAACAATAATAAATACAAATATAGACAATTAAGAGCAATAAATGTTCAATAAATGAATTAAAATGAATACGAGTTCAACGGAAGCAATCAAAAGTGATAAATTATTTTCTTTCCATTTTCCTTTTCTAAGGCTAAATAATGTTTTTCATGAATCTCAAGAAAATGGTCCTCCAATTCTTCTCTATTCGCTGAGCAAACTGTCTAACCACTTTCCGTCTCTGTCCATCAATAGCTGCGATAAGCGCACTCCATGCACTCGCAGGAGCTCCTGCACAAGCTATCTCCATTTCCCACTGCCGGTGCCACATCCTCTTCATACGAGAAGGTTCCTTTATAGGAAACCAGTCCATCTTTTGATATAATTCCTCCATCTGTGCAGGCTAATAAACATATACAAAATAAAGGAGTGAGTTCTGGAGAACTCAGTAAGAACAATTATAATTCCCATCAATTATTCAACAAAGCATAAATGCATAAATTATATGAATGAGTGCAAAGTATGAATGATTTTAAGATTCTAACTATGCAAGTCTCTAACAGCTGACATGCTTTAAGATATACACCAACCCTCCTCTGGGTAAGTCTAGTCACTCTGATCCGGCAAGGATTGGTTACCTCTGTAGGGATCCTGGGCAAAAATGGAAGGTCCACACCTGGCTCTCAAACCATGGCTGGGGTTAAGTCAACACTCTCTCACCATGACCATTGGTAATGAGTACTGGCGCATGTCGGGGTTTCTAATCCAGTGCAAGGTCATATAGGTAACATGTCTACATGAAGTCCAGATACATCTCCTATGGCACCAATCAACTCGGTTCAGTATCCTTCGCAACCTAGGAATGAGAATCCTCACGGACTGGCTACCGCTATTGGACTCCACTTCTTAACCCTATGGTCATCCACATATTATTGGGGCGGAAGCTCTCATGACTCCTCATGACTCCCGGTCCGTTCCTTGGACGTCCATGAGCCCAACCCTAACATATGCAACCCTACCATTTACATGACTAACAGTGGACCAACGTCACATCACTGTCATCACGGGTCATCCAGTTTCAATCCCACTACCGAAAGGGTAGTAGCATGTGGGGTTCCTAGCCATGCAATTCTAGACTCTACCTAAGAATGTCATCCAATAGTCATGACAGTGCTGGAGACAGTTAAAATTTCGTTTGAGAGAAAATTCTTCCACACACAGATAGGTGAGTAGGAGATGTATATTAATATTATATGGATTACAATTCAAATATTTGAGTTTGAACTACAACTTGTTTACAATCAAACTCTACAAGTTGTTGATACTTTAACTATAATTCAAAACTCTTTTTGATTTGTTGGAGATACGATCAATCGAGAATAGAGCTAGTTACGGTGGATTTGAATTTGAATTTGAATTCAAAGACTTATCCTTTACACTCCCCTGCAAGGTCATTGGTTGAGAACAAACAGTGAGCTTGGACTTTAAGAATTTGAATCTTGGAGCCGATAAGCCTTTGGTGAGAATGTCTACGATTTGGTCTCCTATGGGAACGAATCGGATTGAAAGACTTTTTGTGGCGACTTGTTCACGAACAAAATGATAGTCAATCTCGATGTGTTCGGTTTGTGCATGAAAGACCGAATTAGCAGCAAGGTAAGTAGCTCCAATATTATCGCAGTATAGAGTTGGTGCAAAAGTGACAACCCCAAGTTCAAGCAGTAGTTGACGTAACCATATCAGCTCAGCGGTAGCATTAGCAACCCCTTTGTACTCTGATTCTGCAGAGGAGCGGACCACAGTGGGTTGTTTCTTGGAACTCCAAGAGATCAAGTTAGGGCCCAAGTAGACACAATAACCACTTGTAGATCGTCGATCAATAGTTGAACCGGCCCAGTCTGCATCACTAAAGGCAGTGAGAGAAAGATTAGTTGTTGGCCGAAATAGAATTCCATGGGATGGGGTCTCTTTTAGATAATGAAGAATTCGCTTAACTGCAGCCCAAACATCAATTGTAGGGCGATGCATATATTGAAAAACCCTATTGACAGCAAATGCTATATTAGGGCGTGTGAGAGTCAAATACTGAAGGGCACCCAATGTACTTCTATATTGGGATGGATCATCATAGAGGGGAGGTTCCTCAGTTGTTGCTTTGGTGATGGAGGTCGGGGTTGCTACTGATTTTGCTTCATGCATATTGGTTCTTCGCAAAAGATCTGAAGAATATTTTGACTGGCAGAGATGTAAACCCTAAGATGAGCGAGTGACCTCAACCCCTAAAAAGTAGTTTAAGTCACCAAGATCTTTGATGACGAATTCCTTGCCAATGGCCATAATGACAGAATTAACCTCAGAAGAACTAGATCCAGTGAGGACAATGTCGTCCACATATACCAGAAGATAGATTGTTTGATGTGCTGAAGTACGAAAAATATAGTGCTGTATCAGATGAGGACTGTGACAATCCCAAAGTGAGTAAATAACTGCCAAGTTGATGAGACCATGCCCTAGGAGCCTGTTTTAAACGATATAAAGCTTTCTGAAGGTGACATACATAAGTAGGTCTCTCTGGATCAATGAAACCCTGTGGTTGAACCATGTAAACCTCTTCAGATAATTCACCATTTAAAAATGCATTTTGAACATCCAATTGGCGAAGAGTCCATCCTTGGGCAACTGCTAGCGATAGAATCAAGCATATGGTAGTAGGTTTGACAACGGCCCTAAAAGTGTCAAAATAATCAATTCCTTCACGTTGATGAAATCCTTTGGCGACCAAACGAGCCTTATAATGTGAAATAGAGCCATCACTATTTTGTTTGATTCTGTAAACAAATTTATTTCCAATCAAATTCATGTGGGGCTGTTGAGGAACTAGACTCCAAGTACCATTATGTAAGAGAGCATCAAATTCGTCACTCATAGCAAGCCTCCACTTGGGGTCTTTACTGGCAGTGGTATATGAGGTGGGTTCTGTTTCAGGATTATCAACAAAAGAGGTGACTAGGAGGTTAAGTTTAGAGATGGGTTTAGAATGACCCGTTTTGGATCGGGTTTGCACATGGTAAGGTTGAGTTGGTTGGGATGGTGTCGGTGAGTTATGGGCTAGGGTTTCGGGTGGGTTATGGGCTAAGGTTTCGGGTGCAGGGAGAGGTTGTGATAGAGTTTCTGAAATTTCAAAATTTGATTTTGAATTTGAATTTTGACTGGGAAAGGAGAGTTCAAAATTTGAATTTGAATTCGAAGTTCGAGTTGGGTGGGAAAATTCAAAATTTGAATTTGAATTGGAATTTCGGGTGGGATGGGAGATTTCAAAATTTGAATTTGAATTTGAAAAGAGATTATCAGCTGTAACTATGGTGGGAGTGGAGTGAGAGTGGGAAGGGTGGTTAAGAGGTTGAGTTGCAAAGGGAAACCTGGTTTCCTCAAAAACTACATGTCTAGAGATGTAGGATCGGCCAAGAGTCGGATCTTAACATACATACCCCTTGTGTGAGTTGTTGTATCCAAGAAAAATGCATTGCTTGAAGCGATATTGCAGTTTATTTTTGTTATAAGGTCGTAACCAAGGAAAACATGCACATCCGAATATTCTGAGAAATGAAAGATCTGGATCTTTGTGATATAACATCTGAAATGGAGATTTATTCCCAAGTACCGGTGTAGGCATTCTGTTGATTAAGAAGACAGTCGTTTCAAAGGCAACTGGCTAGAAAATAAGGGGGACTGAAGCACGAGCCATAAGAGCGAAGCCTGTTTCTATTATATGTCTATACTTCCGTTCCGCTCTCCCATTCTGTTCAGAAGTGTGTGGGCATGAATACTGATGAAATATACCATTCTCTTTACAAAAATGATCAAAATATTCATATTCCTTGGCACCATCAGATTGAAAAACTTGAATCTTGGAATTAAAGATATTGGCTGCATAATAATAGAATTGCTTGAATACTAAAATTGCATCAGAACGACGCACAAGTGGAAAATCCATGTAAATCTGCTGTAATCATCCAAGAAAGAAATATAATAACTGTAACGTTGCGTAGATGGTGACGGAGAGGGGCCCCAGATATCAGAGTGCAATAATTGGAATGGAGATACTGCCCTTGATTTATTCAACTTGAAAGGCAATTTATGCGATTTTCCCATATGTCATGGGACACACAAAACTGGTGAAATAGATGAAGGTTGGTGCAGGCCGAAACTGCGAAAGAGAGAGTCCAAAGTTTTCTTCTACGGATGCCCTAATCGGTCATGCCACACTTCTTGAGACACACGTTCACTGAGATGAACAGAGAGAGATGCGGATGGTGGATGGAAGCGATAGAGGCCGGCTTCAATTGATCCTTGAAGTAGAACAGTCCCTCTTTTGAGATCCTTCACAAAACACGAACTTGGATGAAATTCCATATAAACATCATTATCACGTGTAAATTTACTCACAGAGAGCAAATTTTTAGTAATAGAAGGAACATGTAGCACTTTAGATAAAGTAAGAATTTTAGAAGGCGTTGACAGAGAAGCACTTCCAATATTTTTTATATGCAAACCTGAACCATTACCAATGTGAAGTTGATCAATACCATGGTAAGGCATTGTTGTATCCATGTGGGTTACATTGGATGTAACATGATGAGTGGCACCTGAGTCCGGGTACCAAGAAGGATCAAATGAAGCCGTGGGTCCTGCCAAGAAAGCTTCTGGAGAATAATTCAGCTTGGAGGCATTGTCACCTGGTGCATAGCGAAAATAACATTGCATCGCTGTATGATTAGTTTTGTTGCAAATTTGACAAGCAACCAAAGGGGTAGGGAGGAGAGGTGGAAGATGTTTTGCATGTTGACCACGATTGTAGTAACCTTGAGCTCGTCCTCTGCCATAGCTGTGAAAGGGGCCACGATTATGGTTAGTGGGTGGAGGGGTTGATCTGGTGGATCGATTAACTTCTGATGAAGGCAAGTCAAGTTGTTGTCTTGTTTGGTCTTTGAAGATTTCTTGATTCAGTAGAAGGCCTATGAAATCATCAAGGGGAAGAGGGTCAAGACGGGAGGTAATTGAAGTGGCAAAGGATTCATATTCATGGCCTAGGCCACGAAGCATTGTGAGGATAATGTCTGCATCAGGAACTGAGTGAGCAGCGGCAGCAAGATGATCAATAATAGATTTAATCTTCTGAACATAATCGGCCATAGAAGAGTGGCCTTTGCGAATTTGCAAAAGTTGGTATTTCAATTGCATTATGCAGGCTTGAGATTGGGAGGCATAAGTCCATTCAAGGAAATTCCAAGCAGCGTGGGAAGTGGTGAGACCAACGATTTGAGAAAGAGCACTTTCAGAAAGGGAGGAGATGATCCAAGATAAGATCATCTGGTCTTGCTTGTGCCATTGAGAATATGCAAAGTTAGGAATGGAGGTTGATGTGGGTGATGTGGTGGAGGGATTGGGTATGGTTTGAGAAGGACCTGGATTGGTTCCATCGACATAGCCATAAAGGTCATGTGCATGAAGTAGAGGAAGAAATTGCGATTTCCAGAGGAGATAGTTGCTTTGATCAAGCTTTATAGGTAGGAGAGAAAAGATGTTGGTAGGTGAAATCAGAGAAGAAGCCATGGCAATGGTGGAGCTGGTCCTGAGGATCGTGTAGACGGGGGGTTAGAGGCTGAAAAACTGATACCAAGTTAGATATTCGTTTGAGAGAAAATTCTTCCACACACAGATAGGTGGTGGGAGATGTATATTAATATTACATGAATTACAATTCAAATATTTGAGTTTGAACTACAACTTGTTTACAATCAAACTCTACAAGTTGTTTATACTTTAACTATAATTCAAAACTCTTCTTGATCGGTTGGAGATAAGATCAATCGAGGATAGAGCTAGTTACGGTGGATTTGAATTTGAATTTGAATTTAGAAATTTTTTTTTTAGGGGGGTTTTGGGGTTGGTGGCGTTTTCTTTTATTTTTTTTTTTGTCGCTCAGTTAACTCAAAAAAAGGTAAATCCTCCGATCGTTATTTTATATTATTAATAATAAAAAAAAAAAAAAAAAAAAAATAAATATAAATAAAAAAAAAAAAAAAAAAAAAAATATATAATTAGTTTAATATAAAATACATGAGCATATATAATGAAAGACTAATGCTAACAGACACTAAACTAGCATGTTTAAGTCTATTCATAAAGATAGGATTGAATGTCCTTACCTGCATATAAGTAAATCGTCTGTAAAACAGAATCCGTAAACTATTACAAGACTTTCTTTTCAAACAGAGAATACCTAAACACAGGGTTACAATAATGTATAAGTTAATTGAATCAAAGTGGATCAAAACCAAAAGTCATTTGGTCACTGTTTACCAGCCGGTCGCTTGGGCCAGTTGCTTAGGTTGAGCGACTGCCACTAGTGACCGCCCCAAAAACAGAGAGTTTTAATCCGAAACTCAGGCTTCTGATCACCCGTTTTCAATCCGGATTTCGAGTGATCATGGCCTAAATCTCGAATCTAACACTCCTATAGCCAATGGGTGAAAGGAAACCTAACAATTACCATCATTAGATTACCCAGAACTCTCCCCTTGACTAGATTATCCTTTTCATGAAAGCAGGGTTTTATTTTCGGATGAATCACCTCAAGTAGATTGGAAAGAGAGTTAAAATTGATCAAAAGGGTAACCACCATGATGAGGGGATGGGTTAACACGAAATTGAAAGACAAAGGAGATAAAGGATGAAGGGTGAATCCATTACCTCACTCCAGAATACCAGAAACAAGGAAGGACTGATCTCCATATCACTGCCAGCACTTCAGATCTGCTTTTAGCACTTCTCCGCAGCCGTCTAACCTCCAAAAACGGTAACCACGAATAAAATATTCGAAGGTTGGACGAGGGTTACCTTTTATAGAAGTCAGGGGGCAAAATAGGGCAAAACCCCGAAAACAGACCAGGTGGTCGCTCCAAGCGGTCGCTTGGTTTGATCAACCACCACTAGCAACCGCTCTCATGTATTTTTCCATACAAGGGTGCTTTTGCCAGGGGGTTGATATCCAAGTACAACCTAACCTAAAGGAAGAGATGGGGGAGTTCTTACCTACATTCCGGACATCTCCAGACATCACTTGCCTTCCAGAAGACCAACTACCAAGCAAGGCAGGCTCTTCAGACAAAGGATCCAGATCCATGGGTTCAGGGTATGGATCATGGACTTCTATCCGAACACTCCACAAACTTACCCGACTAGACCTTCGGGTTCTCGAACCTGCAATACGGATCTCGGGTTAGAAATACGGGGGTTGTTACAGAGTAAGTGGTTAAGGGAAATGGAGAAGACATTTCGACACTTGAGATGCACCGAGGACCAAAAGATTTTGTGTGCCGAGCAACAGTTGCAACAAGAAGCAGATGCGTGGTGGAATGCCGCACAACCCATTTTGGCGGTCCAATACCCAGAAGTGATTTGGGAGGTGTTCAAAGATGCCTTTTCTAAGAATTATTTCACGGCATCAGTCAAGGATGCGAAGGAGACTGAATTCATGGTGCTCCAGAAGTTTGAAGAACTCTTGTTTTTTTGCTCCTGTCTTCATGAAGGTCGACTTAGAGAAGTCTAAGAAAATTTTCAAGGGTTTGAGGCCTATTATCAAGATTTATATGTCTATTCAAACAATTGAGAACTATGCTCAAGTGGTGCAGTCTGTCAAGAAAATAGTAGAAGGAGAAAGAGAGAGCTATCAGCTGCAAAGAAGGTTGGTAAACAATGGGAGTAACCAATATGTAAACAAAAACCAGGGCAGGTTTAACAAGCCCGCACCTTACCCTACCCCATAGTTTCAACCTAGAGGTGCAGGGTTTGGCCAGGGAAACATTGTCACATCCCCCAAGTCAGTACCCTAACTGCAATACCCAGAGGTGTGATCCACAACCCTAAAGATCAAGTCGAAACAATCATCCTCCCACATAACACAATAGTACAATCATGAGCAAGAAATAATCGTTGTATTAATGTAATTAAAAGAATAATCAAAGAATGGATCTCAAAACAATATCAGAGTGCAAAAAATCATACCAAAATAATTAGAGTAAAAGAGTATGCCGAAGTACACTCTAATAGTCAAAGCGCAGAAGAATAGTCAAACTAAAGTATTACAAGTTTACAACTGAAAGAATTAAAGAAGACTATCAAATTAATCTATGTCTTCTAATGGTTCTTCTTCTTCTGCTATTTTCTACTTCTTAACCTTGGGTTTGTATTCTTGTAACTTGGGATCAACTTCAAGCTCGTAATTCCATCGAACAAGGTGACATCTTTCATTGTTAATTGGAGCCGTGATAGTACTCCATATTGGTACTCAATTCGCACCATGGGATACTATCAACTCCCATTGTTTTCTCAATTGCATAATATAAGGAAGGGACCTCCAAAATAGGGGCTCAAGACCTCTTCTTCACCTGCAAAGTCATCTAAAAAAACAATGTCTCCAAAGGGTGTGCTCAAAAGAACTCAGCGAGTAGTTCACATACAAATATACAATTACAATTCTATTCAAGAACAAAACGTGATGCAATATGATATGAGACAATATGCAAGTATGCAACTAACTCTAACAGATGCTTGTCTCTAATGGTGGACACACATTAAGATAGAACACCATACTCTTTTGGGCGGTCTTAGTCACTCTCCCTCAACAAGAGATGTCTATTGGGTTCTCTGCAGCTGTTGGGTCAAGGCATCCTTCTCAGACTATCACCATGGTTGGGGTTTAGGTCACCACTCTCTCACTCCACCATTGGTATGAGTATTGGTGCGTGTCAGGATTATTATACCTAGCCCAATGCAAGTCATCTACTGAGTCACATCAACTTAGGGTCGGATACTTCCCTTCCTTGCCTCTTGCAATCCCTTCTAGTATCTTCCCCTAAAGTCATCGTATTCTATGGCTCCAACCAACTCGGACTATGGACTCTTAACCCTATTGGTCATCCACATATAATAAACAGGAAGCTCTTATTTCCTCTCACGGGTTTTCTACCGGTCTTGAGTGCGCATGAGCTCTTTCTTATTATAGTGCGACCCTACCAGTGGCCACCACAATGCGATTTTGTCCTCTCATGGTTGGATACTGATAACTCTATGAAATAGAGTTAAGATTGGTAACTTTATACTTGAGATGGCTTGATTTAGGAGTATTTTGTCTTTGTTTTAGTGATAGTATTCATTAGATGTTGTCTTATTTAGTCTTAACATGTTGCATCTTGTTCTGTTCATTATGGTCACTCTTACATGAATTTCTCTTCAGATTTGTGGATAAATTTGATTGTTTCTCTTTCTCTTAAAAAATGTAGGTAAAGAGCAATAATAGGAGAAGAAGTTGTCCTCTAACTTTGCTGCAGCAATACGTAGCAGAATATTCTTAGATCCAATACAAGTGGAAATGACCAGAAGGGGCTAACTTAAGAGGACATTATTGTTGTAAATATATGATTGTTCTCAGCCCTTGATCTTAGGAGGAATGTTCAAATCCTATGGCCAAAATCTAACCTAATGATTGAAGGCATTTATGGAAGAAAGAGAAGAGACGCAAAGAGGAGGAGAACATTGCAACACACGGCTAAGGGAATAGAGGACATGGCTGAAGCAAGGAGAACCAGAGCTGAACTCATGGGGAAGCAAGGAAAGTTGCTGGAGAAGTTGATCTGCTGGAGAAGAAGGCTAGAGCTCTTGTGGAAGCATTGAGGCTTTAGTTTCTTTTCATTTTTATAAACTTATCTTCTCATCTTCTAGCTTAATGTTAACTATAACTACTGCTGTGTTTTTAATGTCTGTTATGGGCTAAACTTGTGTTGTGTTGGGATGATAATAGTACCTAACCTGAATTTTCAGATGTACTTATCATGTGTTCTTTAGTTTTACTACAATACAACTTGTTGTCAATGAATTCAGCATGATATATATTTATTAATTTCGGTTCTTGATGAATCTTTCATGAACTATTGTTATGATTGAGTTAGCTGGAAAGTTAATGCAATCTAGATGCTTGTCGAATTGTGTGAGTTAGCATAATCTTTAATTAGTTTGTGTTAATTAGTAAGCTGGGTAAGAATACCCAATTACCTCACATTGCCATGATTGGGATTGGGTTTAAATTGCATTCATATTTCAATTCTTCATAGGAATATGTAGATGTTGAATTAGGATGCTAAACATATGTGTATTGGAAAATAACATATTGCCATTCAATCTAGGTTCTTGATATATTTTGGGGTTGTAGTATTACTTTAGTATTTGCATTATAAAATTCAGGGGAAGGGAAACTTGATTCCCAACACTCTTTTCACTCACTAAGTTCCTTCTATTGATCAATCTCCAATTTAGTTCGTTAGTTTAATTAATTGTCATTTGGTTATTTAGTTAGTCAATCACAATTCAATCTTTTTAATTTTGTTTAATTCAATTTTACTTTTACATTGAAAGTTAAGGATAAAATTCTCCGTGGGATCGATACTCTACTTATCATTTATTACTTGATTGCAACACGTGCACTTGCGTAACATCTTGGTATGCAAGCAACAGATACCGGTCTTGAATGCCCACAATCCCCATTGCTACCACAGGTCACTCAGCCTCAATACCCACGCCGATAGGGTGTGATATGATAAGGTTTCTAACCAAACAATTACAGACAAATTCTAGGTATGACATCCAGTAATCATGGAAAGTGCCAAGGGGCATCATAGGAATGCGTCCCATACCACCTCCATTGATTTCCCATGACTGAAACACCCAATTAGCATTCCCCATTTCACAATCACAACCTAAGCAGTCACATTACAATATGATTCCAATCACATCATCATATCATAATTCATTCACATTCCAACATGCACATATTCAACAAATATGCATAACATCATTATTAATATCTTTCTGACATTAGAAAGGCATATCAATCACGATGAAGTCCTAAAACAGTAATATAGAACATGCATTCAAGTCTTATTACAAATAAGAATGTAACTTAGGTTATATGTAAGTGAACGTCCTCACCTTGTTGTCGACTTGAAACCTTTGAAGAGTAGACCAAAAGATGGATTCAAACTTGCCAAAGAAGTCATAATAATATGATGATTTAATGTTAGGAACAAACGCTAAAAGTTCGAAGATGAAAAGAGGGAAAATCAGGGCATTCTACTGTCAGTAGTACCTTTGGTCGCCTAAGGTTGCCAAGCCAATCGAGCAAGGCTGCTGTGTACGGACAACAAAACCTAAAATCGATAAAAAAAATTTTTATCGTTTTGGGTTCCAAATCACTCTAGAATTAATTAGAAAACTTTGAAAGTATGATTTATGCATTAATCATGGTCAAAGGAATGAAAACCTAATGAGTCCTAATTAGATTTCATCCGAAATCAAACTACAGATTCACAGATAGACTAGAGTGAATGGAGATTCACTCTAAGGTAAGGAGAATAGTAGAATAAGGTCTGAATCATCATAGAATATGATCTAACATAGTTTGGGAATCAAACTAATCAAAGAAAATGAAAATCACATAGATTTATACTAGGACTTTACCGAAATCACACCGTGAAGTTCACGGAAGAGCTAGAGTGAATGGAGATTCACTCTAGAACTAAGAAAATGGAAGAATAGGTCATTGCAGTAGATTTAGACCTTCTTCAAAGTCTCTACAGTAGGTAGAAACAATAGAGAAAGAAGAACTAGAAGGAAGAGAGTGAATGCTAACCTTGTAGAAGAACGGATGCTTTGAAGTCTTCCTTCACCTTGGAGAGGGTTCTCTAAAGTGTCTCTGACGTTCTTTGATGGCCTTAGAACACAATGGCACATTTAACAATGAAAAGTAATTAAATATGGCTTCAAAAACCTAATTTCCCAAAAGTGACAATTCTACCTTGAAACTGGTTGGTCGCCTGGGTTGGTAGCTTGGGGCGACCAAGGCAAGCTGCCAACTATCCCCTTTGGTCAAAACAACATTTTTGGTGTTTCGAAAGCTCTATCTTCCTCTTAGGTCCTCTTCTAAGTTATAGAAGGGTCTTACCTGATTTTCTAGGACCTTCCACTTGTGTCATTATTGTACTCTTGATCCATCTACCAAGTCCGTCAACACTCAAGTTAGATCTTCTTCCGAAATCCGAGAAGTTTCTATCTTAGCATCATCTCCATCTACTTCCATTGGTTCTAAATCAAAAGCAATGGGTTCAATTCGGATGGGCCTACAATATAGATTTTCGGGTTATAGTTGTGAAGGATTTCACAAACATTGGTGGTACAGTTTGCTCAGCAGATGCCCCTTAGTCTTTGGGGCTAGTCTATGCAAATCCTCGTCCAGTCTCTAGCCCTAGGCTAGTAGCACCCACAGCAACAACACCGGGGCAGAAAGATATCATCTGTTATATTTGCCGTAAGCCTAGACACCTGGCTCATGTATGTCCTCCGAAAGGGAACCAACCTGTAGCAACAATTAGGCCTGCTAAGTAGCCCCAAGTGGGGAAGGTATTCAGTTTGAAAGGGACCAAGGCAGACTGGAGTCATGATGTAGTGATAGGTACACTCCCTATTGGTTCAATTCCTTTGTGTTATTTGATATTGGAGCATCACATTCTTTTATTTCATTGTCATTTGTGAGGTGTACCTCCTTCTTACCTAGAAAACTGAGTCAAGAGTTGGCAGTTAGTTCATCTACTTAGTCCATAGTGAAACTTGATGAAGTAGTTGGACTTTGTCCAATATCCGTGGAAGGAAGAGACCTAGATGCACATCTTGTAAAGTTAAATATGAGAGATTTTGATGCAATCCTAGGCATGGATTGGTTGACAGCTCATAACGCAGTCATCTCATGTTTAGAGAAGAAAGTTCAATTTCATCCCAATGGTGCAATTATTTTTTATTTTCAAGGTGATCTAAGGAAGCTTGGGGAGAAGACAATAGAGGTAGCACTTTAAGTAAGAGAGTTTATTGGTGGTGCTAGACTTTATTCTTCTATGGAAGATAAAAAAAGAAGAGAAGTCCATTGAAGAACTTGAGGTAGTGAACAATTTTAGGGATGTTTTTTCAGACGAATTACCCAGGATGCTCCAAAAAGAGAATTGGAGTTTGTTATTGAGTTGAAGTTAGGAGCTGCCCCTATGTCTAAAGCTCCTTATAGGATGGCACCCACGGAATTAAAAGAGTTGCAAAACCAGCTGAACGAATTACTGGGAAAATGTTTCATCCAACCTAGTGTGTCTCGTAGGGGAGCACTATTTTTGTTTGTGTAGAAGAAGGATGGAAGCATGAGATTGTGTGTCGACTGTAGCGAGTTAAACAAGCTCATCATCAAGAACAAGTATCCTTTACCGAGGATCGATGACTTGTTTGTCAAATTGAAAGGAGCTTTTATATTCTCCAATATTGATTTGAGATCAGAACGCCATCAGTTAAAAGATTGAAAGCAAGTGACACATGCAAGACAGCCTTTAGGACTAATAGGTCATTATGAATTCAAGGTAATGCCATTCGGCCTTACTAATGCACCCGTTGTTTTCATGGACTTGATGATTCAGATATTTTCATTGACGATATCTTGATATACATGATGGATGAAAAGGAGCACACCGAACATTCAAGGTTTGTTTTGTAGAGGTTGCGAGAGAAGACATTATTTGCAAAGTTCTCTAAGTGTGAAATTTGGTTATCACAGGTAGTATTTTTGGGGCATCTGGTATCGGTCGAAGGAATTAGAGTTGATCTAGATAAAGTCAAGTAGTGGCAAATTGGGACCAACCCAAGACAATCATTGATATTAGAAGTTTCTTAGGATTAGCAGGTTACTGTGGGAGATTCATTGAAAATTTCTCCATTGTGCCAACCCCAATGACAAAGTTGACTAGGAAGGGAGTAAAGTTTGTGTGGAACGAGGCATGTGAAAAGTGCTTCTAAGAATTAAAGAAGAGATTCACCAATGCACCGAGTCTTGCAAGTGCCTAATAACTCAGGAGTTTTGACAGTATATATTGATGCACCAAAGATTCATCTTGGTTGTTTGTTGATGCAGCATGGAAAGGTGGTTACCTAAGTGTCGCCACCTTGAGTTACCAGCCGTAGTCTTTTCTTTGCAGATATGGTAACATTATCTTTATGGAGAAAAGATATTGATATTCACAAAAGGAGTTGAACATGAGACAATGTTGATGGTTGGAGCTAGTGAAGGACTATGATTGCGATATCTAATATCACTTGGGTAAAGAAAATGTGGTCGCTGATGCACTAAGTAGGAAAAGCACTCATGAAGTGATTGACCTTGAAGCCCTTAGCAAGCCTCTGTTGAACTTCATTATGGAGTTAGAGTTGGAATTTAGCCGGAAGATTCCGATTTGATTCTTGTAGCCTCATTAGCGAGGCTGACATTAAGGGATATAATCATCACATTGTAGTCTTTGGACCCAGTTTTGAAGGAGAAGATGGAGAAGACTTCTTTAGATCCACAAGAGATACTTGATTTTTCCTTGTCTACTAATAATGCTTTGATGTATATGGGAAGATTGTGTGTGCTAGCACATGAAGAACTTAAGAAGGAAATCCTAGGTGAGGCACATCACTCCATATTCACCGTACATCTTGGTGTTAACATCCCAACAACACCAAGATGTACAAGGACTTGAAGGAACTTTATTGGTGGATTGGATTGAAGAACGATGTTGAAGACTTTGTAGCCAAGTGTGGAATGTGTCAAAGGGTGAAAGCTATTAGACAACCATCCACAGGTATTTTGCAACCACTCCTTGTTCCAAGTTGGAAGTGGAAAGATATTACAATGGATTTTGTGACAGGTTTGCCTCGAACTAACAAGGGAAATGACACAATGTGGGTAGTCATGGATAGGTTGACGAAGTCAGCGCACTTCATACTAGTGAAGATTACCTTCACTATGGATAGATTGGCAAAGTTATGTGTGGAGAATGTGATGAGACTACATGGTGTGCCAGTCAATATCGTATCAGATTGAGATCCGAGATTCACCTCAAGATTCTGAAAGAGTTTGAAAAAAGCTTTGGGTAACTGAGTTGAATTTGACCACCACTCATTATCCTCAGACTGATGGGCAATCTAAGAGAACAATACAAATTTGGAAGATATGCTCCGTGCATGTGTAGTTGATATGGGCAGAAACTGGGATGAGCAACTAGCATTGGTAGAGTTCGCCTACAATAACAACTATCAGTCCACAATTGGTATGGCACCGTTCTTGGCATTGTATGGATGGACATGTAGGACACCTCTATATTGGGATTAAGCTGGAAAACATAGAATTATGGGCCCGAAGATGATAGAAGCCACTAGGGCTATGTTTGATTTGACCGGGGAGAGAATAAGACAACTCAGTTTATGCATAAATCTTATGCGGACAAGAGAATGACATATCTTGAGTTTCAAGTAGGTAAGCGAGCTTTCTTGAAGTTATTGTAGGTGAAAGGTGTGATGAGCTTCAACATCAAGGGGTAGCCTAGACCAAGATATATCAGGGTCCTTCGAGATTGTAGAGAAAGTGGGACCAGTTGCATACCATTTAGCACTCCCATCATCTTTCTTTGCTTTGTCAATGAATAGAGACCCCGAAAGGGCCGAAACACCTCTTACCACAAGAGCCCGAAGGTTTGAGTGCAGACATGTCTTATGAAGAGGAACCTACTGAAATTTAGGACCACAAGGGCAAACAACTTTGAAATTGAACCATACCATTGGTGATGATTTGATGGAAGAACCATAATTTCAAAGAAGCATTGTGGGAGAAAGAGGATGAAATGTGAGCGAAATATCCGACCCTCTTTGGAACCTCAAGTACCTCAATTTTGAGGATGAGATTTCTTTTAAGTTGGGGGGGGGGGGGGGGGAGGATGTTAAATCCCCTAAAATCTTAACCCATTGTTTTAGATCCGCAAACCCGGAGTTCGAGTAGAAGACAACTCTGGACCTTTCGAATTGAGTCCGGGAGTTTGAAAATTCGAACCTATGGAGTTAAATGAACTAGAAGAAGACCCAATCACCTTATTTGACTTGAATAGGAGAGAGAAAATTAGTCCAAAAAGCATAAAAAGGAGATTTGGAACCTATAGGAAACCTATGCTAAAGGACTCAAATGCCAAGGTAAATTATCCCATTGATTGGAAAATGTTTAGGAGTACTTACCCTCTGAAGCCCATTAAAATTGGCTTTCCCATCTGAAAGTTATGGGGGCAGTTGATTGAGGCGGTAGGCCAATTTGACTGACAACACCCAAAGCCAAAAAAGGGTAATTTCGGGATTTGGGTCAAGAAAACCTATTTTATGATTTTCTCACCTCATAAAAGAATTGTTTATGCTAGAGGGAGCTGAGAATGTGGGAGAGAAAAAGGGCTTGGAGTTTTGAAAGAATCTTTGCTCATTTGACGGTGTCGAAGCACAAATCGTGGAGTTTATCTTGTGAGAAGGTAAGAAAACCATCTCTCTTCATTTTCTATGAGTAATTTAGGTTGGTGGTTAGCATTTATGTTGGAAAATGTTGGTAGGAGTGTAAATGCTTATTGTTGGGTGTTGGTTGAAGCTTCCTTTTGTATCTCCTAATCTTATTGAGTGTTGGTTGGTCTCATTTCACCCAATTGAGACCGATCGAACCTCTTTAAGATGCCTGTGGGAGACTCTTTGAGAGCCAAATTGGGGATTTTGTATTAAGGAATAGTTGGAAGGATTGGAAGGTGTTTTTGGGAGAATACTACTATCCCATTGAAGTCCCCAAAACCCCCCAATCAATTGGATTTCCGATTGAAATTAAATGGGGCATTTCGTCACAGACCTTGGGGGGTGGTCAACTGGCACTTTTGAGTATAGAAGTGTTTGGCTAGTAAAACTGGTTGAGTGCTACTACTCTTTTGATAGAGGTATTGAAGCCTAGCCCATCATGGCATTGGCTGGGTCCATTGGACATCATGCATGCCCACTATCATCATGTAGTGGTTGGGTTGCTATGTAAGCGTGGGGCTCATGGGCTTCTAAAAGACCGCTTGAGTGTCATGAGGAGACATGAGAAACATCCGCCCCAACATACGTGGATAACCGTATGGTTAAGGAATGGTAGTCCAAAAGAGGACTTGAGTGGCGTAAGGAATAACATTCTTAAGTGGGAAGGATACGCTGACCAAAAAGGCACTAGACATCAAGGAAGGTATCCGGATCACATGTTGCATGAGAAGCAGTTGAGTTTGCATTTGGGCTAGACATAGGTAACAAGAGGGCTACAACAAAATCAAGACCCTAGGTAACAACAATATGTCTATTCCTTGGAGTGTCAACAAGAGGGCTATGAGACAGAATAAAAGTCTTGGAGTGGACACATTTACAGATGGTTTTCCAAATTTGGACATGGGATCTAGATTTGGAAGTCAATTTGCAATGATTTCTCTCTAGCCAAATATGAAAAATGAAGAACTGAAGACTAGCTTTCCAACTATATCTACAATGGAGGAACCCTAAAATGAAGAAGAAACCCAACGAGACTTGAGCTCCAAGGGGCAAAGATGCCTAAACCAGTGCCGAATGGAAGCAATGTCAAGACACCAAATAGACTTCGAGAAAGGGTAGCTGAAGAGATGGGAAGGGCTTTTTGTGTCCAAACCAAAGAGTGGAGGATGCACAGGAGAACAAGGATATTGCAGTGGAGAAGGAGAAATTGAGTAGGGAGACAGTTGGAGAGGACTCTTTTACTCACATTCAGAATAACACAAGAAAAATTTATGATTAATCCATAAATAAGCTAGTTCATCCTGTTGGGTCAAGTCATATCACTATAATCACAAACTTTAGAAAGAAACAAAAAATGCGGATTGCAGCTGTGCAACCAACATATTAGAACAGATCAACTTCAAAATAAATATAAGAATTCAAAACACACATAACATTTCTACTCCAAGAAAATAAAGACATCAAATGTGAAATTTTTGGGCTTCTAGTCCTTAAGGTGCATGACTAACCTTCTATATCGAAATATTCATACCATACCGGTCAAACTACGTGGGAAATCAATCACTCTATTATTTAGCTATTCATGTCTCAAAATGTAATTGTTTATACTGAAAAAACAAATGATATGTATTGTCACTGAAATAAATTTGAAAGAAAAAAAAAAAAAACTCAATATTTTTCTTTGAGACAAGGTTTAAAGTATCCCAGCATACGACACAATGCTAGTAGGTATGTATCTATATTCGATGCAACCGATACGATACATATCTATAGGTCTCTCTTTTTATTAGCCTTTTTATACATCTCTTAAAATCACATGATTGATATGATATTCTAATACCGGATACTTTAAACCTTGCTCTAACAACTAGTTCTGGAATTAACAAAATAAATAAAATAAGAAGAAAAAAAAATTTAGGCTATGGTAGAGAAAAGCCGATCAAGTTAATCATTTACCAAAAAATTAAACAGAGAACTAATCATCCCCACAAAGAGGAAATTCACGGGAATAACTTGGTCTTAATTATCAGATTACCATCAAGTATCTTTACTAATGTCTGTTAAGTCAGGCATCCACAAAACTGAAATTAAAGTTAAAAAACTACAGCATACTGTTGAGTTTACTGAAAAGATAGAAATCATTCATGAAGTGACAGCTTCAATCGCTTGGATGGATTGTAGTCCCTTACCAACTCCAGACTGATGTGGAGGACTCCTTTCATGCAACACGTACCAGGTCCTTCAACCTTCACCAACTCGATTCGTTTATCCCTTCTGTTGATCTTTACCTTCGATAACGGGATTTCTACTCTGCCGACAACATTGTGGCATGTGGAAGTTCCAGGATTTTCAACCAAAAAACTCTGCTTAATAAGCTCCAGCTTCAATGAAGCTGTATCTAAGGGTTCTTCAATTGGAAACTTGAAGGTTTCACCTTCCCATTCAGGGTTTGGCATGCCGGCTTTCTTAGTAGTTTGTGCACTATGGCTATGGTTCACTGCTAATGTCACGTAGTACAGGTTGATAGGATACGCACACATTTCAAGTGCAAACTTACTGTCCCGGATGCTAAAGTCTTCGGCTCGGTGGATTTCAACCTTCAAAAAGTAATTGCAGTCCTCGGCAAAAAAAGGAGACTCTTCGACTTTAGCTTTTCCTTTTATAGCTGCTCTCAGTGTCTCCTCATCAATCCATTTATATCTTTTCATGGAGCTACCTGCCATCTCGTCTGATACAAAACATAATAAAGAATGTTCTTTAACTTAAAATTGCAGCAAAACAGTTACGATGAAGCTACCTGGGTTTGACATGTCCAAACAACAGAGAGAGAGAGAGAGAGGAGAGAGAGAGAGGGCGCCAAATTACGTGCATGGCAGATTTCTTAATAAAAACCAGGAACAGGGAACAAGGCATATTTGTTACCCTATTTGATCTCAGTACATGTGGTCGCGCGGCGGAATTTGCAATAAGGGGCTCGTTCGGTCGTGTTTCGTTTTGGTTTGGTTTGAGTTCAGTTGTGGTTTTCTCTTATTGGTTTACTGTTTAGGCTTCGTTTATCATGTAAGTACATAAATAATCACATAAGAATAGTCTCTTTATACGATTTTGGGTTTTATATTCATCAGATTATTTCGGTTTCAGTTAGGGCTCTTAACTTTTGTTTGGTGTCATAACAGTTTCATTCTAGTCCAGTTCAATTTTGGTACCGCAAGACCCAAAGACATGACGAAGCTCATACATCTAGGATTTAGTTCAGTTCAGTGTTGCATTGGTTTTCAGTGGTCCCATTCCATTTCATTGCCACAAGACCCTAAACCAAAACAAGATCCAATAAGCACATATGTCCAATTTCATTGGTTTGAAGTAGGATTTGACATTCCTACCTATGAATTGGTTTGGCTAGCATTCCTAATTTTTTCAATACACTTCTATAGCATGCCCACCCTTCATCAAGGAAAGTAAAAAAAGGAGAGAAACCTCTCAGAAAGGGGCTCTTCATACTTGATGTTTACCTTAGGTTGTGTCTAAAACCTTTCTACTCTTGATGAAACTTTTACTCATTGGAAGGTATCCAGCTGCCAAAAACCAAAAATAAAATCACCTTATTGGGAAGGGGAGGATCTGGAATGGAACAGTTTAATTATTAAGAAGACTTGAAAGGTGAACAACAGCTGAAGAGTTCCTTTCATTCATGGAACGGTTCTGCTCACAACTCCTAGTTGGAAACTAGAAAAGGAGTAGGTTGCCATGTCCTTTGTGGTTAGAAGAGGAAGTTATCCGTGAACTTCGACTAAATATATGTTCCAAAAAGTTAGTGTGATGGTACCATCTTTAACATTACTGTTATCATCCTTGAATTTGGTTCTTCAACCTTGAAGGTAGAAAACCCTTAATCCCCTGTCACCATACATTCAGTGGCTCCATCTTATCGATATTTAGAGGTGGACCAACCCTCCTAAATATGTGGTGGAGGGAACTTCAAGGTAGTGGTATCCTCTTCCCTATCTCAATCCATCATCCTCAACATTGTACTATATTGGAAGACTTCCATCAGCATAAAATATAAAGGCTATGAATATTACTAAGAAATGTAAATAAAACATATTTCTCCAATGGCTATAATAGTAGGAACAAAGATGAGTTCCAAGTGTTTAGGGACATGGGGCAAAGACCTTTCTCCATTATTGGAAGATGTTTGACTCCAAGTATGTTTCTGAAGTCTCGTTCCTTGGGTTTAAGATTAAAAACCAGCAGAGCTGCAAATCCTCAAGAGGTTTTCTAGAACACTCCTAATCGAGGTTGCATAAAATTGAACATGGATGTTCATTAGGTAACCTAGGAAGGGAAGGTGCAGGGGGTGTGTTTAGGGATCATATGGCGATGGCATTGTTGAGGCTGAATTGAAGCATTGCTATATGGCTTAATGGGCTTGTAAACTGAAAATTACTCGGATTTGGACTGAATGTGATCTAGCTGTGGTAGTTTTTTCTTGGTATACCAACAATGCATTCTATGGTGTGTGCTTGAAAGATAGAGAGGACTTGAGGCCTTCTTGAACCCAATATAGTGGAAAATCTCTCACTGCTATAGAGAAACGAAAGCTACAGCTGACTTCTTGGCAGGATCGGCAGTAAGGCTTCAAGAATCTGATGTTAATGTTCCTTGGTCAGCAATGATCAATAATGAATTAGATTGGGATGCCTCTCGGCACCTTTGATTTTGGTATTAAGATATGATGTATGCACACAGGTATTCATCTAGAGGTACCTGTGAGGATTGGGTGTACTTGGGGCAACTATTGTTGCCGGATTGAGTGCTTTGAGGAGGTTATTCCTCTAAACCTGTGTACTATTGTAAGCCTATATATAGTTTTCGCTTTTAATACAAATGACCATTTAGAAGAAAAAAAAAAAAAGGAACAAAGATAAGATGAAAAATCATTGAAGAATGCCAATTTCTTGTAAACTGGTTTGTTGACCTACTTGCAACATATTACACTTCACATGCTGTTCAAGATTGTGATGGACCCCGTCTATTATTTTTATTCCTTCTCTTCTTAAAAGCTTAAGATAGATAAGAAGATTAAAGAATGCTACAAGAAACCCATAGAGATATCAATTGTTAGTCAAACAAAAAGTGCAGTGTGGATTCCAAAAGTGACTCCAAATGACAAGTTAGCATGGTCATCAGAAGTTCTTCACCCCCCCCCCCTTTCTGGTTTTTTTTTTTGGGAATTGAGATCTCTCTCCCAAATAAGACACCCATTTCAGCATATCTTCTCAAGATCCAGTATCTTGTCAATATACCTCCAGTCACAGATTGAACTAGTTCTAACTCTTCCTATTTGGACAACATAAAAATATAAAAACCCCATAGAGAGTATATGATATTTAGACCAATTAGAATTTAGGAGTATAGTGTAACTGAACTTTCAAGTCTCAAGGGCAGTGTTTTTCTCCTTTTATGATGTATTCCAGACCAAGTTTTTAAAATGGAACAAAATCTAAATTCCTCTATTGAAGATAAAATTAATCAATAACTCCATTTGTCACTAGACTGGAATCAAATAAGCTTCTTATGGACTTTTTTCATTACTTAAGGTTCCCTATTTTAGCTATCCACTCTCACCCTTTCAAACTCAAAGCCACCAAAACACTCTAATCTACGGCCAAACTTGGCACATTTCGAATGAAGGATTCACAAAGCTAAGTATGGCACATCTTTTTATTTAAAATTGGACTTTCTTTAATGGAGTGTTCCAGGCCAACTTGCCATGTCTGAAGAACCATATAAAGAGAGAAAATTGATACGAAAATCAAATTCAAACAGCATCGCATAGAGAAATCGAAGAAATCAAAGGAAGAAGAACCCAAGAAGCTGAATCGGGTAATTACCTTGAAAGGAGTGTGGAGAAATAAGAAAGGATCCTTCAATAAATCCAATTGTAGAAGATCGGAAACCCTAGAGCCGCTCTCTCAAGTATCGTAGGAACCCTAGAGCCGCTCTCTCGAGTATCGTAGGAACCCCAGAGCCGCTCTCTCAAGTATGGTAGGAACCCTAGAGCCACTCTCCCATGTATCACAGGAACCCTAGAGCTTCCCTCTCAAGTATCACAGGAACCATCTATCCTCCGAAATCGCCTCCTCTCCTCTATGCAAGGGCCAAGATTATGAATTTTGTTTACTCCAATGCCAAAGAGTGTTTTTAGACAAGAAGGTAAGAAGAAATTAAAGGTGTTCTAAATTTGGAATATCCAAAAGGTTAATTATCATTTTCCTTTTGCAAACCACGAAGTTTCCCTTCCCATCACGCATTGGGTTTGGAAAATTCTAGTATTTCCCTTTGCTAATATTTAGCATATTTAGACCATGCATGGTTACACTTTTACTTTGAGGCCTAACTTATTGAGAAAAAATGGAAGGCCTCTAGTAGGCACCTCATTTATTGTTAACCATGGGGAACTTTTCATGATGAAAGCATAGAGTTAATGTGTTTGTAGATGTAGCTCAAGTCTGCATTTTTGCTTCATCCACATCCCACTTGCCCTTGCCACCCTCAATCCATAAGTCTCTTGTCAAAATCAAAATCAAAGACCAAAAGAAGACTAAGACACCCTAGAAGGTGTAGTATAGATACTCAATTTTGGGGTTCCGATGCACCCGAATGGACCCCTCTTAATGTATATGAGATCAATTGGTGGGGATTGAATCGATGACTCAAATTGCCCCTATCAATATGATAGTCCTTTGGACCCTTCACTTGCAAAGAAGAGATAGCCCAAGCCGATTGGAAATAGTCGAATGTCGACCCCTCCCTCACCTCTCCTACTTTTCTCGAATCTCCTCTAGGATTGCCAGCACCACATTCCTTGCCACTCCAATAAGCCGATAATGAAGGAGTAGGTTAGTCATAGATCAAGTTACCTGCCCAAGAAAATGATTCTATTCCCTAGTGAGCATTCCGAGCCCAACTTGGACCAGGCCCAACAAACAAATTGAGGAGATGATAGACAACTCAAAACAGGCAAACATGACAATATAGACCTATCTGTGAAGTTTATATAGAAAGGTGTCTTTAGACCTTACAGTGGAAAGAACAAAAAGAAAATGGCCAATCTGAATCTGACTTAGTCTGTCACGACCACCCAGGCAGTATAAATCCACCGAAATACCCGAGGGAGTGATCCATCCCCCAACAGATCAAGTCTCAGACAATCATAAACAAATCCACACAATAGACAAATCATGAGGAAAAATATATCGATGCTATATATATAATTAAGAAATAAATAAAATATCAAGGGTCTCAGAAGGATCTCAAACTAAATCAGAGTGTGAAAGTGATGAATGGCTAAAGTAATCAAACTGGAAAGAATAAACTAAGTCAAAATCTACGTTCTCTAACATTTCGCCTTCTTCTCCAAACGGTTATATACTTGCAAATTAGGGTCAGAGTCTATCTCGTATTCCCACCAACGAAGGAGGCATCTTCTATCATGTTGAATGGGGCCATGATAATACTTCACACTGGTACTAGGATCGTACCATGAGTTACAGCCAGTTCCCATTGTTTCTCAACTATCTAATCAAAGGGAAATGTCTTTGAACTCGTGCCATCTTCTTCATCTGCATAGACATCTAAAAACAAAAAATTCCCTAAAGGGATAGCTCAAAAGAATTCAACGAGTAGTTCATAAACATATAACCATACTCACCATTTAAATCAAAACATCATATAAAGTATCATGATATGAAATGAAATGAACCAATGCTACTATACTCTAACGGATGCTAGTCTTTATATGGTAGACACACATTAAGATAGAACACCAGCCTCCTATGGGTAGGTCTGGTCAATCTGACCTCTCACGGGTTGGTTTTCAGTCTTGAGATCTCAGGTAAGGGGTAAAGGCATCCCTTGTGGACTATCACCAAGGTTGGGGTTTATGTCATCACTCTCTCACCACACCATTGGTATGAGTATTGGCACGTGTCAAGGATGTACCAAGCCCAATACAAGTAACTACTCATTCACATCAACCTAGGTTTAGATGCCTCCCCTCATGCATCTCACACTCTTGGTTCAGTAGCCTCCCTTACTAGAGTCTTCGTATCCTATGGCTCCAACCAACTAGGACTATGCCTCCTCTTAACCCTATTGGTCATCCGCATATAATGGACTGGAAGCTCTCATGTCCTCTCATGGGTTGGTTACCGGTCTTGAGTGCCCATGAGCCCAAGCCTTTTATATGCACCCCTACCAATGAATTTCCCCCACAATGTGGTTGTGTCCTCTCACGGTTGGTTACCGGTCTAGATTGCTCACCACCCCACACTGCTACTACGAGTCACTCGGCATCGATATCCACATCGAGGGAATGATATGACAGGGTACCTGACCATACTCTTCTAGACCTCCTAGTCATGGAAAATAGTAATTGTGATAAGTGTTGGGGGCATTAGAGGACAATGTCACATACCACCTCTGTTGATATCCCAAACTAGGAGTACCCAAGTATTCCCCAATTCACAATCATAACAACAACAACCTCCCACAAAGAAGAAAAAGATTCAAATCAACATTCACAATCCACAATCCAATTGAAATCCATAGTGTCTCAAGTTTAATCCATACATCAATATCATAAACAATCATCCTGTATTCCACAATTTCAGAATATAATCATCATTCCTAAGTCTTATAATAGCAGCATGTGTATCAATATGCAAGTTTCAAACCAAATAAGAAAGCGATAATGGTTATGTGCAAGTGAACGTCCTCACCTTGCTAGTGATTCCCAACTTTGAAAAGACACTTAAGGGTTAAGTTTACACTTCCCAAAAAGTCCTAATAATGAGCTAGTTCAAGGTTAGAAATAACCCTAGAGGTCTTATATTGAAAAGAGAAACAAAACCCAAAACTACAGGGAGTGGTTGGTTGGTTGGATGGGTAACCTGGGGCGACTCCAGGACAGTTGAAGAAGGGGTACGGGACGCTAGTCTCCCAGGGCTACCAAGTCAAGCAACCAGTCTCTAAGTATGGACAGAATTGACTCAAATAGACTGTAGGCTTCCAAATTAGGTTCTAAACGACTCCAAAAATATATAGAAAATTTTGGCAAAATATTAGAACATGATCTATCATGATTTAAGCATCAATGCAAAAGAAATGAAAACATAACGAATCCTGGGTTAGATCTTTTCAGAAATCAACCCAGAAGGACACAGTTGAACTAGAATGAATGGGTATCCACTCTAGGGTAAAAAGAAAAGATGAACTAGGTTGATACGATAACTAGAAGCCTTATACTAGGTTTAATCAGTAGAGAAAATCAATGGCGGAAGAAAGTTAGAAGAATGGAGATGAGTACTAACCTTTGAGAAAATTAATCTCCGCAAGGAAATTAAGCTTTTCAATAGATCTCCACACTGCCTTTCACCTTCATGGAGCATTCTACTAACTCTATGAAATAGAGTTAAGTTTGGTAATTTTATACTTGAGATAGCTTGATTTAAGAGTATTTTATCTTTGTTTTAGTGTTAGTTGTCATTAGATGTTGTTTTAGTGAGTCTTAACATTTTAAGTCTTGTAAAGGTCTTTTATGTCATTCTTGCATGAATTTCTCTTCAATTAATGGATGAATTTGATTAATCCTCTTTCTCTTGGCGTTGTAGGTGAAGACCCATAAGAGAAGAAGAACATATCTTCTAACTTTGTTGTAAAGATGCTGCAGCATCACGGAGTAGAATATTCCCAGATTGAATTCACATGGAAATGACTAGAATGGGCTAACTAAATGGGACTTTCTTCTTGTAAATGCGTGAATGTTCTCAGCCTCGGATATCAGAAGGGAACATTCTAATCCTACAGCCTAGATTTCTACCCTATCATTGGGGGAATTTTTGGGGAAAAGAGAAGAGGCAAGCAGATGAAAGAAAGGAGGCAGATTATAATAGGGAGAAAGAGGAGAAGAGCTGAACTCATGTGGAAGAAATAAAGCTGCTGGAGAAAGAGACCTGCTGAAGAAGAAGGCTGGAGCTCGTGTGGAAGCATTGCATCTCCTAGTTTTCTATATAGTTTTATAATTCTATTTTCTTATACTTTAGCTGAAAGATGTTGATGATTATATGTATTTTTGTGCTTTGGAATTCTGATATGAGTTAAGTTCTTACTGTGTTGGGATGATAAGAGTACCTAAACCAGTATTTTGTGTGAAACCCAGCCCTAACCTTGACCCGGAAACCTTGTTATTTGTAGGTCCGATGACCCGAAGTAAAGTAAGAAGTCAGCTTTGGGCCATCCCAGTAGAGGACTTGGTGTCTGGCTTTGAATCCATGAAGGTTGATGATGAGGTTCTATTTATGGAAACAGAATCCTGATGAAGATCTAATTAGTTGATGGACTTGGAGTGCTCTCTATCTTGGTTTGAAGGCATTTCTACCTACTAGGTAAGTCACTTGACTTGTGTACAAAACCCCTTTAGGTTTGGATTTGATCCGGGCCTTCAATTCCCCGTTTTGGCCTTGTCAGTGCTCGCATTGGTCGACCGATTGGTCGACCTGGGCCACTCGACCAATCCACTCGACCAATGGGTGCTGTCTTTGGCAATTAGGTTGATTCTTGCTCTATTTAAGTCTAACCTCGAGTCCACTTCGTATTTGCTGCCTCCAAACCCCTCGGAACGAACCAAAGACCTCTCGCAAGTCATCTCTCTTGCATCCTTGGAGTTTTCTTGGCGGATCTTCGTCGGAACTCTTCTTTTTGCATCAAAAGGTATGTCTACTCTCTCTTCTTCTCCTACATCTTTGTTTTTCTTTCCTTTTTGAGTTGAGACAGTAGAAGAGATGCTGCATCCTCTCGTTGCAAACATCTCTCGAACATGTTCTCATGATCATCCTAAGGATTTAAGGCTAGAACAATGATCTTAACCATGATCTTTGCAAGCTTTTGAAGGATTCATGATCAAACCATGATTTAATCTCTCGTTAATTTCCTAATCTGAATTCTCGATCTCTTTGGATCTTCTTTCATTGATCATGTTAGTGGTTAATGGTTGTGTTTTCTTTCTATGATCCATAATCCATAGAATTCTAGTTGTTCTCTTCTACCTTACTATGTGTTCTTCATGATGCATGATAGTACATATATGGTAGGTTTTATTTCCTTATTTAGATTTATGCTTCTAAGCCTTATTCCATGAAGACCTATGCATGTTTTCATGTTTTCATTACCAAAAGCAATGATCCATCCTCCTATAGTTCTTATCTTTGTTTTCTATTTCAAAATTCATCAAGATCCATGTTTGATTTATTTAAGGTAACTTTTTGTTTCCTAATTTGGATCTTGATACCTTGATTTGATTAGTGTTTTGAGGTCCCCTATATGTTAGAATACTACTGATGTAGGCTACCCCTTGATTAGTACCCTTTTGAACCACCAAATTCGGGTTTCATATCTCAAAACTCTGATTTTCTAAGCTATCGTCTGCATTGGTCGACTCGATTGGTCGATTGGACCACTCGACCAATCCACTCGACCAATGAGTACAAAGCAACTCCGAATTGGTCTGCTTTCGGATGTTTTGGTATATATTCTGTTAGGGATCTTTCCTAATATGTTGTATATACTTGTTTAGGACCTTCTTCTCAAGTTTGCCAAGATCTTACTTGATTTCTTTGGATTCTTTTGCGAGTTATAAAAGGTAAGGATGGTTATTTCCTTAATTACATAGATAGCATGAATCTAGTTTCTATATTTGAATATCATTAATATGTTTCCTAAATTAGATTCTTACAATGATATTCTACTGTTGCATAACTTTGATTACAGTAGCATTACTTATTCATATTGAATTGATTCATGTATGATTTACTTACCAATGTTATACAAGTGATTGTATTTACTCGATTTCTTTCCATATATGGAGTTACCATATATGTGATGATATGAATTGATGCATGTGTATGCTTAAGTATGGTTTGGAAAGGAGAGGTGTCCTTTCGACACTTCCGTCCTTGGACTACTACGGGAATATTATGGGATATTTCCGGAGATGCCCTCCGGACACCTTCCTAAACTGTTGGATGACATATATAGGATTGTCTAGTAGTGTTTGGCTAGGATGTCCTGTTATGTCGACCCTAATCGGAGGGGTATTGAGACCGAACGACCCGTGGTAGCAATGGGGATTCATGGGCGCTCAAGACCGGTAACCAACCCGTGAGAGGACAGGAATCACATTGTGGGGGCCATTTGTTGGTAGGGTTGCATATGGTTAGACTTGGGCTCACGGGCGCTTAAGACCGGTAACCAACCCGTGAGAGGACGTGAGAGCTTCCCGTTTACCATATGTGGATAACCAATAGGGTTGATGAGTCCGTAGTCCGAGTTGGTCGGTGCCATAGGATACGCCGACTCTAGTGTGAAGGATACCGGAAAGGATCGTCGGTGACGAGGAATGGAAGTATCTCGGATCCGACTTGATGTAACCAAGTAGAAGACTTGCATTTGGCTAGGTATTACCCCGACATGCGCCAAGACTTATACCAAATGGTTGTGAGAGAGTGTGTTGACTTAACCCCCCGCCAAGGTTTGTCCCGAGGGATGAAGGACCCATTACCAATCGGCTGCTCAAGACCGGTGAAATGATCCGTGAGAGAATCCAAGATATCTTAAATGGTTGAGGATGTGAGTGGACTTTCCTAAAGAAGTACGGTGCTATGACTTAAAGCATGTCCGCCAATAGAGACCAAGCATACTTAGAGTTAGATTCATTCATTCATTGTTTGTCTCATATCATATTGCATTTATGATTGTTCCGGAATCCCGCCATTTATGTTATTATGGATTTTAATCGCCTTACCGAGTTTCTTTGAAACTCATTCCTTTATTGTACAATGTTGTTAGACTATCCTGCAGTACGGAATACTATGACGGTCCCTATGAGGAAGCGCAAGGCGAAGAGACATATCTCCAGGAAGGTGATTGCGGTTACCACAATTACTCGAAGATCCCACGGGTGGTTATGCTCCGTACGATGCTTAGTCCGACCATTGAGTGGAAGCGTCCTTGTGCTATCTATGAGATCTACACCTACAAGGATGTCGTCTACAAAGTGGAGAATAATTTAGTTACCCAATGTACTTGCTACCGGGATTAGCTTTTATCTAGTTTATTCTTTAGAGCTACTTTTCCGCTGGATGTAAAGTGGGATTTTTGCTTCACTTTACTTATCCGTTTGACACTACGATTATATCTATTATTCCGTTTCGTTTATGATTCATTCTTTCATTATTGGATCTATGATTTATCTTCCGCACTCTTGTTATGGTTGTTCATGATTATGTTATTGTTTATGTGGGAGGTTGATCACTCGATACCTGATCTTCGGGCTGTGGATCACACTCTCGGGTATGCCGATAGGGTACCGGCCGGGAGGGCGTGACAGATTGGTATCGAGCCCAAGGTTCGAGGAGATCCTAACCACAAAAGACAACAACTGAACATTCCTGAGTCATTGATCCGAAATGACTCTTCTACTCTTAGAAGTGAATAATAGAACACCGAATTAGAAACTTGAACTTTGAGGCATAACAGAACATTTCGAATAACATACCATAATTATACTTGAACAAATGTCACTAATGCAAGGAAAATAAAAGTGCATAATATACAATAATTAAAGAGAAACAAAATGAACTTCATTAATTTCAAAAGTTTTTACAATGATTACATCTGAAAAGCATAAATGGAAAATCCTAAAGTACAGTCTATCTAGGTGATCTACTCGATCTCTATATGCTCCGAACTCCTCTCGCTAGCCGAGTCACCCGACGCTCTATCTCGTCCGTCGAGACTCCATCCTCTCGTACATCTGCTCCGTCCGACCTCCATCCTCTCTAGCATGGAAGTCATCGATCTCATCTATGCACCAAGATCTGAAGTCTCCGGAACCGCATGTGAAGGGCGCCGCCCCTCGAAGTGTGATGAAGGAAACTCGTGATGCACGGGCTCAGCCTCGCGCATATCTCAGTATCATCTCCGGCCCGATCATCACTATCGGGACCGATATCCTCTCCTCCATCCTCTCGATCCCCGATCCTCATCCTCTCGATTCATCATCATCCTCACCCTCCGGACCAGGAGATCTCTCTAACCGATGTAGTCTCATCCGTCGAATGGTCCGAGTCCCAATGGGGTATCCCCGTGATCTAGTGTCCATCGGAGTATCCTCGAAACTCACCCCGAAATGCCCGAAGATCAAAGTCGAAGCCTCCCATAGCAAAGGTTCCGCATGCTAGGCCGCGAGAACTAAGTCCAAGCATGACCCGCTGAATGATGTAGGAAAGATCGATCTCGAAGCCCATGTAGATGCGGTAAATGACCAAGGCCTCCATCACCGTGACCCGATGGTGATGTCCGGCTTTCGGCATGATGTTTCGGCCGACTATGCGACCGATAATACGTGCGGAACCCGTCATCCGTCCGCTAGTCCACGGTGTGAAGCATCGGCGGCTATCCCATAGCGTAGAGCATATCTCGCGAAGCTCGTACGGCATCGGATGGCTGTCCAGTGTCCGCTCCGCAGGGTATCCACACACACCGCCGTGGGTAGTAAGGGACCTGCAAGATCTCGGCCGTTGTCCGGGTGGAGAAGCGAATCCGAGTCCGAAGGACCCCGCTCCCGAGGACAAGTCCGAGTGGATGTCCCCGGCCCCGAGCCTCCTCGTGTAAGTAAGGTTGCTGAAGAACAACCTCACTAGCTCCGGTATACCGGCAAATCCTCGGTGAAGAGGTGAGTCCACCGTAAAGTGTCGAACCTCTCGCCGGATCCTGAAGGCTCCGAGCTGGCGTAAGTGAAGTAGACGCCCCATCTCGATGTTACAATAGCTGAAGTAGGCCTCGTATAGAAACTCGGCCCGAGGTGTGTCAAATAGGTCCGGCCTCCTAACCTCCTCTCCGGGGCTCGAAAGGAACCCGACCTCGCCCCCGAGAGCACCTACGATGCGACCTCGACCTCTACCTCCCTCCCTCGTCCTCCCCTCGCATGATGTATCCGTGGAAGAGACAAGAGACAATTCCAATTAGTGCTATTTCAAGATTTGAGCCAAAAGGGTATTTTCGTAATTTTTCGGAAAATTTCAAATTTGGGGGAAATTTGATTTGAACATACTAGCATGTGCACAATACTTGGAATTTCATGTCTATGAAGTTGTTTTGATGAAAATCGATCGAAAACATGGATTAAAGCGAAAAATTCAGCAAGAAGAAATTTGGGGATTTTGCAATTTAGGTCAAAATTGGATTTTTGAAAAGTTGAAATTGGTTAAATCAAATTGTATGGACCTATCTACAATGTCATCTTGAGCATGTAGCATTTGATCTCGTGCGAAAATTTCAAGCGGTTTGAGAGAAAACGAAATTTTTCTAAAGATATCGATTTCGATATAAAACTTTGCGAGATGAGCACCAAATGTGTTAAAACTTGTTGTCTATGCATGTCATTGTGTTTAAAACCTAGGGAATATGTTTCTAAGCATTCCTAAGCATGATTTCTAGCATTGGATACAGGTAAAGCATGGTTTTTATTGAAATGCAAGCATGAGAAGATGAAAATGGAAGAAAGAATGAGAGATTTACCTTGTTTGTGAAGATGGTGTGTTGTGGTGTTGTTGTTGAAGCACTAAATCACCTCAAGAACACTTGTGGGAACTCTTGGATATTTTCCCTAGAGCTCTCTCACCTTTGGAAGAAGTTAGAATGAGGTTGGAATGTGGAAATGAGGCTTATAATGCGAATTTTCGCATTCTGTCTTCATTGGTCGATCGATTGGTCGAGCGGGTCACTCGACCAACCACTCGACCAATGGTCACGGTGACCTCATTTGCTGTTGAATTTTTTGGAAAATGTGATTTTTGCCTTATGGAATATTGTTTGATGACTATATGGATATATTTGAGCATGATTTAAGTTTTCAAATCATTTGGACTTGTGGTTTATGTTGAATCTTCGAAATTCGGTATTTTGATGTTCTCGGTTTTGCGGAATGGTTACTCCGAGAAGTGGGCGTGGTGAATCCGGTGGTCATGGAGGTGGTGAAGTACCTCGGGGAGGTGGTGAAGTACCTCATGGAGGTGGTGAGATACCAAATGCTGATCGGGGTACTCATGAGATCCCCGGTGCCCCGAATGTTGGAAGTTTCGGAGATATTGCCAATATCATGGGCAATATGATGCAGCGCAGCAAGCGGCTCGGTTCAACCGGATGTTGGTGGGTTTCATGACTCTGCATAATGAGACCCGGGCTGGTGCTAATGTGAATCCTCATGCCGCAGTCCCGAATGCGGGAGGTTTAGCTGGAACTCCTCATTACTCGTTGATGGAGAGTTTTCCGAAGATGCAAGTACCCACTTTCTTGGAGTTACCAAGGACCCCTTGTTTCCTAACAAGTGGCTTCGTGAGTTGGAGAAGGCTTTCCGGCATCCGCAATGCTCGGAAGCTCGGAAGATTTTGTTTCGTTGAGCGAAGTTGCAACAAGAAGCTGATGCATGGTGGATCTCCACTCGTCCTGTTTTGGAAGGTTTGCATGCGGGAGTTGTAACTTGGGAGTTATTCAAAGAGGCTTTTTGTATGAACTACTTTCCCGAGGCGGTGAAGGATGCAAAAGGAAGCTGAGTTTATGATCTCGACTCAAGGAACTTTGTCCGTGTTGGAGTACCAACAGAAGTTCGAGGAGCTTCATTTCTTTGCTCCGATTCTTTGAAGGAAGACCTCGCGAAAGCAAAGAAGTTCTTCAAAGGACTGCGCCCGCCATTAAAGCTTATCTCACAGTCCAGCCTATAGTGAGCTATGCTCAAGTGGTGCAGAACTCGAAGAAGTTGGAAGAAACAGAGAAGGAAAGTGCTCGTGTGCGGAAGCCTTGGCGATCAAGGAATTCTGGTTTGGTGGATCGCAATGACCGTCGTTATGTGAGACCTACACCCTACCCCACTCCTACCTTTCGAGGCTAAGAGTGTAGGTCGAACACGGGTTTTCAGCAGCCCGGCCGGTTTAAACGAAGACGGGCGGAAACCGATCACCAGCAAATGCAAGTGCAAGTGCAAGTGTGAGTGCAAGGCCTTTTGTTCGGAAGCCCTCTGTTGCAGCCACCCCCGTTGGATCCAGCAATCCTGTTTGCTTCTCTTGCAAGCAAGCTGGTCATTTTGCTCGTGCTCGTCCGAAGCGGCTCGCCCACCAGCCTTGCCCCGATGGTGAAGAGTGCTCCTGCTCCCTCCCTCTCGGTAGAGTTTTCAGTATTTCCAAGATCGAGCGGGATCCAAGCCATGATGTGATTACAGGTACATTGTTAGTCGCTTCTATTTCGCATTTGTCTTATTTGATACGGGTGCATCTCATTCGTTCATGTCATCCGCATTCATCAAGAAGACTA
Source organism: Hakea prostrata (assembly GCF_041222555.1). NCBI lineage: Eukaryota > Viridiplantae > Streptophyta > Magnoliopsida > Proteales > Proteaceae > Hakea > Hakea prostrata. Next base: position 29,924,532 of record NC_142609.1, on the reverse strand, counting down.
ACCTAATCCCCGAGAAGTTGTCTAGTTGTTTATTGATTAGTACACCTACTGGTCTGTTGTGAAACTAGATAAGGGGTTATCTAAATGTCCTGTGTTGATTGGTGAGAAGAACTTGGAAGCCAATTTTGTGATTCTTGACATGAAGGACTTCGATGTTATTTTGGGAATTGATTGGTTGACAGCCCATAAAGCTGTGTTCCTTTGTTCCTCAAAGAAGATTCAGTTCCATATTTGTGGAAGTCCGGTCTTTGAATTTCAAGGTGAAAAGAGAAGGGTTTGTAAGAAGGTCTTGTCTGCACCGATGCAAGTCTATGCCCTAGTGGATGATGCTTCATCCGAAGGCAAGGGTATAGTGGAGAAAAGAGTCGATGAAGTCGAGTTGTCTGCGACTTTGTTGATGTCTTCCCCGATGATCTATCGGGAGTGCCTCCGGACAGAGATGTCGAATTCTCTATTGATCTCGTCCCACTGGTGCCGCTCCGGTATCTAAAGCTCCGTATAGGATGGCTCCTACCGAGTTGAAAGAGTTGCAAAATCAGTTGAATGAGCTCATTGATAGAGGTTTCGTACAGCCTAGTGTGTCACCTTGGGGAGCTCCGGTCTTGTTCGTCAAGAAGAAAGACGGTAGTATGCGCTTGTGCATCGACTACCGTGAGTTGAATAAGTTGACTATCAAGAATAGATATCCGCTGCCCGGAATCGATGATCTCTTCGATCAGTTGAAGGGTGCAGTTGTGTTCTCGAAGTTTGACTTAAGGTCCGGATATCACCAATTGAAAGTGAAGTCTAGTGATATCTTCAAGACAGCTTTCCGAACGCGGTATGGTCACTACGAGTTTAGAGTCATGCCTTTCGGATTGACCAATGCTCCTGCGGTGTTCATGGACCTCATGAACCGAGTATTTCATGATGTGCTTGATAAGTTTGTGATTGTGTTCATTGATGACATCTTGATCTATTCGAAGAGCGAAGAAGAGCATGCGAGTCATCTAAGTTTCACTTTGCAAAGGTTGCGAGAAAAGAAGTTGTTTGCTAAGTTTAGCAAGTGTGATTTCTGGCTTAAGAGAGTGGTTTTCCTTGGTCATGTAGTTTCAGCCGAAGGTATTCGTGTCGATCCTGAAAAAGTCCAAGCTGTGGCTGATTGGGAGAGACCGAAGTCAGTAACGGAAATAAGAAGTTTTCTTGGATTGGCGGGGTACTACCGAAGGTTTATTGAGAATTTTTCTCGGTTGGCTGCTCCTATGACTAAGTTGACCAGGAAAGAAGAGAAGTTTGTTTGGTCTGACGCTTGTGAGAAGAATTTCCAAGAGTTGAAGGATAGATTGACCAGTGCCCCGGTTTTGACTATACCCGATAGTTCCGGTGGTATGACAGTTTATACCGATGCGTCAAAGATTGGTTTGGGTTGTGTACTGATGCAACATGGCAAGGTCGTAGCCTATGCTTCTCGGCAACTGAAGGATTATGAGCGGAATTACCCCACTCACGATCTAGAACTTGCCGCCGTTGTCTTTGCTTTGAAGATTTGGAGACATTATCTTTACGGTGAGAAGATTGCCATTTTCACGGATCATAAGAGTTTGAAATATTTCTTTACCCAAAAGGAGTTGAACATGAGACAAAGGAGATGGTTGGAACTAGTCTCCGATTATGATTGTGATATTCAGTATCATCCTGGGAAAGCAAATGTTGTTGCTGATGCTCTTAGTAGGAAGAACCAGAAGAAGACTTTGAATTTAAATGCTTTGAGCTTATCATTGTGGTCTTCTATTGAGAGTTTTGGTTTGGAAATCGTCCCTGAGAATTCTGATTGTATTCTTTCTGCCATGACGGCAAGATCTGGTCTTAGAGATAAGATTGTTGCTCTGCAGAGTTCGATCGGGAGTTTTTGACCAAAGTTGAGAAGATTTCTTCGAATCCTGAGTCGGACCCCGACTTTGGTATATCCATGGATGGTGCTTTGTTGTTTAGAGGAAGACTGTGTGTGCTCGCAAACGATGAAGTTAAGAATGAAATATTGAAGGAAGCACACCGGTCGGTCTTTCTCTGTACACCGGGAAGCACCAAGATGTACAAGGACTTGAAGGAACATTTTTGGTGGATTGGTCTAAAGGCGGATGTTGATGATTTTGTTGCCAAGTGTGAGACTTGCCAGCGTGTGAAAGCCGTTCGACAACCTCCATCTGGATTACTTCAACCCCTTCCTATTCCTAGTTGGAAGTGGGAAGATATCTCCATGGACTTTGTGACTAGCTTGCCTCGGACAAGTAAAGGCAATGACACTGTGTGGGTGATTGTTGATAGGTTGACCAAATCAGCCCATTTCATTCCTATGAAGATCACTCATACTGGATAAGCTAGCCGGGCTTTATGTGGATAATGTGGTTCGTCTGCATGGTGTGCCTTTGAGTATTGTCTCGGATCGTGATCCTAGGTTCACCTCAAGGTTTTGGAACAGTTTGCAGAAGGCCTTGGGAACCCAATTGAACTTGAGTACAGCTCATCATCCACGATCCGATGGACAATCCGAGCGGACAATTCGGACATTGGAAGACATGCTCAGATCTTGCGTGGTGGATATGGGTGGAAATTGGGATGAACACCTAGCTTTGGTTGAGTTTGCCTATAACAACAGTTATCAAGCAACAATAGGCATGGCTCCATTCAAGGCTTTGTATGGTAGTACTTGTAGGACACCTTTGTACTGGATCGAGACAGGTGAAAGAAAAGTCTTAGGTCCCGAGATGATTGAAGCTACAAGTGCTATGGTAGATATGATAAGAGAAAGGATTAAGTCTGCCTTGATCGAGACAGAAATCTTATGCTGATAAGAGAAGGACCGATTTGGAATTTCAAGTTGGAGAGAAAGTCTTTTCTGAAGGTCTCACCAATGAAGGGTGTGATGAGATTCAATGTTAAGGGTAAGCTTAGCCCTCGTTACATTGGACCTTTCGAGATTTTGGAAAAGGTTGGACCTGTTGCGTATCGATTAGCATTACCTCCGTCTCTTGCTGGTGTGCACAATGTGTTCCATATTTCGATGCTCCAAAAATACATAGAGAATCCGAACACATTTTGCAGCAAGCACCTGAAGGACTTAGTGCTGATTTGACCTATGATGAAGAACCGGCCGAAATCTTGGATAGGAAGGACAAGCAGCTGCGGAATCGCGCCATTCCTTTGGTGAAGATTCGGTGGAAGAACCATACCCCTGAAGAAGCATCTTGGGAGAAGGAAGAAGACATGAAGGAGAAGTTTCCTTACCTCTTTGGAAGCACAGTACGCTTTCAATTTCGGGGACGAAATTTCTTTAAGGGGGGAGAATGTGAAACCCAGCCCTAACCTTGACCCGGAAACCTTGTTATTTGTAGGTCCGATGACCCGAAGTAAAGTAAGAAGTCAGCTTTGGGCCATCCCGGTAGAGGACTTGGTGTCGGCTTTGAATCCATGAAGGTTGATGATGAGGTTCTATTTATGTAAACAGAATCCTGATGAAGATCTAATTAGTTGATGGACTTGGAGTGCTCTCTATCTTGGTTTGAAGGCATTTCTACCTACTAGGTAAGTCACTTGACTTGTGTACAAAACCCCTTTAGGTTTGGATTTGATCCGGGCCTTCAATTCCTGTTTTGGCCTTCTTTGTCTGCATTGGTCGGCTGATTGGTCGACTGGGCCGATCGACCAATCCACTCGACCAATGGGTCTTGTCTTTGGCAATTAGGTTGATTCTTGCTCTATTTAAGTCTAACCTCGAGTCCACTTCGTATTTGCTGCCTCCAAACCCTCTGGAACGAACCAAAGACCTCTGCAAGTCATCTCTCTTGCATCCTTGGAGTTTTCTTGGCGGATCTTCGTCGGAACTCTTCTTTTTGCATCAAAAGGTATGTCTACTCTCTCTTCTTCTCCTACATCTTTGTTTTTCTTTCCTTTTTGAGTTGAGACAGTAGAAGAGATGCTGCATCCTCTGTTGCAAACATCTCTGAACATGTTCTCATGATCATCCTAAGGATTTAAGGCTAGAACAATGATCTTAACCATGATCTTTGCAAGCTTTTGAAGGATTCATGATCAAACCATGATTTAATCTCTGTTAATTTCCTAATCTGAATTCTGATCTCTTTGGATCTTCTTTCATTGATCATGTTAGTGGTTAATGGTTGTGTTTTCTTTCTATGATCCATAATCCATAGAATTCTAGTTGTTCTCTTCTACCTTACTATGTGTTCTTCATGATGCATGATAGTACATATATGGTAGGTTTTATTTCCTTATTTAGATTTATGCTTCTAAGCCTTATTCCATGAAGACCTATGCATGTTTTCATGTTTTCATTACCAAAAGCAATGATCCATCCTCCTATAGTTCTTATCTTTGTTTTCTATTTCAAAATTCATCAAGATCCATGTTTGATTTATTTAAGGTAACTTTTTGTTTCCTAATTTGGATCTTGATACCTTGATTTGATTAGTGTTTTGAGGTCCCCTATATGTTAGAATACTACTGATGTAGGCTACCCCTTGATTAGTACCCTTTTGAACCACCAAATTCGGGTTTCATATCTCAAAACTCTGATTTTCTAAGCTACTGTCTGCATTGGTCGACTGATTGGTCGACTGGACCACTCGACCAATCCACTCGACCAATGAGTACAAGCAACTCCGAATTGGTCTGCATTTCGGATGTTTTGGTATATATTCCGTTAGGGATCTTTCCTAATATGTTGTATATACTTGTTTAGGACCTTCTTCTCAAGTTTGCCAAGATCTTACTTGATTTCTTTGGATTCTTTGCGAGTTATAAAAGGTAAGGATGGTTATTTCCTTAATTACATAGATAGCATGAATCTAGTTTCTATATTTGAATATCATTAATATGTTTCCTAAATTAGATTCTTACAATGATATTCTACTGTTGCATAACTTTGATTACGGTAGCATTACTTATTCATATTGAATTGATTCATGTATGATTTACTTACCAATGTTATACAAGTGATTGTATTTCCTGATTTCTTTCCATATATGGAGTTACCATATATGTGATGATATGAATTGATGCATGTGTATGCTTAAGTATGGTTTGGAAAGGAGAGGTGTCCTTTCGACACTTCCGTCCTTGGACTACTACGGGAATATTATGGGATATTTCCGGAGATGCCCTCTGGACACCTTCCTAAACTGTTGGATGACATATATAGGATTGTCTAGTAGTGTTTGGCTAGGATGTCCTGTTATGTCGGACCCTAATCGGAGGGGTATTGAGACCGAACGACCCGTGGTAGCAATGGGGATTCATGGGCGCTCAAGACCGGTAACCAACCCGTGAGAGGACAGGGAATCACATTGTGGGGGCCATTTGTTGGTAGGGTTGCATATGGTTAGACTTGGGCTCACGGGCGCTTAAGACCGGTAACCAACCCGTGAGAGGACGTGAGAGCTTCCCGTTTACCATATGTGGATAACCAATAGGGTTGATGAGTCCGTAGTCCGAGTTGGTCGGTGCCATAGGATACGCCGACTCTAGTGTGAAGGATACCGGAAAGGATCGTCGGGGACGAGGAATGGAAGTATCCGGATCTGACTTGATGTAACCAAGTAGAAGACTTGCATTTGGCTAGGTATTACCCCGACATGCGCCAGTACTTATACCAAATGGTTGTGAGAGAGTGTGTTGACTTAACCCCCCGCCAAGGTTTGTCCCGAGGGATGAAGGACCCATTACCAATCGGCTGCTCAAGACCGGTGAAATGATCCGTGAGAGAATCCAAGATATCTTAAATGGTTGAGGATGTGAGTGGACTTTCCTAAAGAAGTACGGTGCTATGACTTAAAGCATGTCCGCCAATAGAGACCAGCATACTTAGAGTTAGATTCATTCATTCATTGTTTGTCTCATATCATATTGCATTTATGATTGTTCCGGAATCCTGCCATTTATGTTATTATGGATTTTAATCTGCCTTACGAGTTTCTTTGAAACTCATTCCTTTATTGTACAATGTTGTTAGACTATCCTGCAGGTACGGAATACTATGACGGTCCCTATGAGGAAGCGCAAGGCGAAGAGACATATCTCCAGGGAAGGTGATTGCGGTTACCACAATTACTCTGAAGATCCCACGGGTGGTTATGCTCCGTACGATGCTTAGTCCGACCATTGAGTGGAAGCGTCCTTGTGCTATCTATGAGATCTACACCTACAAGGATGTCGTCTACAAAGTGGAGAATAATTTAGTTACCCAATGTACTTGCTACTGGGATTAGCTTTTATCTAGTTTATTCTTTAGAGCTACTTTTCCGCTGGATGTAAAGTGGGATTTTTGCTTCACTTTACTTATCTGTTTGACACTCTGATTATATCTATTATTCCGTTTCGTTTATGATTCATTCTTTCATTATTGGATCTATGATTTATCTTCCGCACTCTTGTTATGGTTGTTCATGATTATGTTATTGTTTATGTGGGAGGTTGATCACTCGATACCTGATCTTCGGGCTGTGGATCACACTCTCGGGTATGCCAGATAGGGTACCGGCTGGGAGGGCGTGACATTTTGAGTTGTGATTACCCAATGTTCTTTAGTTTTACTGCAGTACAATCTATTATCAATGAATTCAGAATGTTAGTTATTGATAAATTTCATTTATTGATTAATCATCCATGAATGAATGATGTGAGTTTAGTTAACTGGAAAGTTAATTGAGTCTAGATGATTGATGAATGGCGTGGGTTGGCTTAATCTGTATTTGGATTTAGCTAATTAGTAGGTTTGGTAGGAATACTCACTTGCCTCACGTTGCCATGATTGGAATTGGGTATAAGTTGCATTCTCGTTTCATTTTTTCATAGGAATATGAGGATTTTGAATTAGGATGCTAATGCATATGTGGATTGGAAAATGCCATTATGTCATTTCGTTCCAATGGTCTTGATATACTTTGTGTTGTAGTATTGCTATAGTTTCTGCATTATAAATTCAAGGGAAGGGAAATTGATTCCCAACACTTATATCATTCATTAAAGGTCCTTCTATTGCATATTTTACATTTAGGTTCTCAAGTTTAATTACCTGTCATTTGTTTAGTTAGTTCATCAATCAAAAATCAATCTTGTTAGTCTTGTTTAAATCAGTTTTACTTTTACATTGAAAGTTAAAGATAAAAATCTCCGTGGGATCGGTACTCTACTTATTATTTACTACTAGATTGCGACATGTGCAGTTGCGTAGTATCTTTAGATACAAGCAACAAGTTTTTTGGCGCAATTCCGAGACTTTTGTCATTGATAATTGGTGTAGAAGCAATTTTTGTTTTATTTATAGAAATTTCTTTACTTTGATATTATTTTTCTTTTATTCCCAGGTGCTTTTACCCTTGTATGAATCCGCTGCCTGATCAAGAGTTGATACCCTTTGACTTTGAAATCGAAAGGACATTTCAAGCTAGAAGAAAGGAGCAGCGAGGTTTAGCAGCAGTTCAAACAATGGCTGAAACAGTGAGAAATGGGGTGAATAATAATGAGAATAATATGGCAGCTGAGGGTGATGATAGAGACAGGGCCATTAGAGCATATTGTCATGGCCTTAGTTCTTAACTAAGCCAACCGTGCCAGCACTTAGCACTTGTACTAAGTCAGCCTAAAACCCAACTAGAGAGAGTAGAAGAAAGCTTGGAGCTTCAAAGAGAACCTTGAGAGAACTTGTATTGCTCACTTGTTTGATTGATGCTTTGAACAAATGAGTCCCTCCCCTATTTATAGGTGAGGTAGGATACAATGAATGGTTATGATTTTGTACAAGTGTCTATAATCTAATGGTTAGGAATATTCTAGTAGCTCTAGACATTTCTAGTGGCCTAGTTGGTGAGAATCTTCTAGAATCTCCCTCCTTTCTAGAGTGTGGGTTAAGTGTAGGGCATAGTTGGTGGGACCCTTCTAGAATCTCCCTCCTTTCTAGAATGTGGGTTTAGTGTAGCCCATTAGTATTTTTTCTAAGTTGGGCTGGGCCAGGTGTGGCCCATTAGTAACTTTAGCTAAGTTGGGCTAGACCATGTATGTCCCATTAATATTAATATCATTAGGCCTGTGATAAATTGGGCTGTGTCATTCTCCCCCACCTATTCCATCGACGTCCTCATCGTGTTTTCATCGTGGAACCTCCTTATATGTTCTTGGAACTGCCACAATGCATTTTCCACTTCTCAACTTGCTTCGCTCTCGGGCAATCCCTTCCATTTCACCATATACTCTCGACTAGAAGCCACCCCGCGTTTGCGCATTACTCGATCCGCCATTATATGTTCTACCTCCTTGTCATAGGATCTCGTTGGTGTCCTCATAGAAGTCTCACGACTAGGATCCTCTGCCTCTTCTTGATAAGATTTCAACATACTTACATAGAAGACTTGGTGGATCTTGAGCTTTTGTGGGAGGTCCAGTTGGTAGGAAACCTTACCCACCTCCTCCATGACTTTGAACGGGCCTTCATATCGACGGATCAGTCCTTTATACACCCTTTGCAAATACTTGATTTTTGGGGTAATAACTTTACCATGACTACGTCCCCTTTTTTGAAGTTTGCGGGTCGTCTATCCTTGTTGGCCCACTTCTTCATCTTCTTGGTGGCTTTGTCTAAGCATGACTTAGCCATGTCCAACCTTTTTCGCCTTGGTTGTAGGCTTTTGGGCAACTTCAGGGGCATCACATCCTTGAACTCCTCTAGAGTTCTCTTGACCTCCTTCGGTCTGGCCGCCTTGGGCACATCCTCCTTGTCTTCTAAGAGTGATGCCAGATGTGTGACTTGCCCCTCTTTGGCTCCATTCTCCATTTGCATGGCCGAAAGAAGCTTCAGCCCCTCCTTAGTCCCTTGTATCATCGGGACCATACAAGGTGCTCCTTCCTCCATAATGCACACCTTGTTTAATATTGGCATGGGTACGACCTTGACCCATGTCAAGAATTCCATGCCAAGCACCAAGTCAAAGTCATCCATTGTCACGACCGACAAGTCCACGGTGCCTTTCCAGCCCCAATTGTCATCTCGACTCCCTTGGCAATTCCCTCAATAGGGCATGCCTTCGAGTTGACGGCCTTAAGGCTCCCTCTTTCCTTGCTCATTTTGAGCCCCAAACGCTTTGCCTCCTCCGTTGAGACAAAGTTGTGTGTTGCCCCTGTATCAACCATGGCCCTTGCTATTTTGCCATTGATACGCACCTCTACGTACATCAACCCCTTTGTTGATGTAGGGGCTATGTCTTCCTTGGCCTTGATAGCATCAAGCCGCTGCAATGATCCCATGTGCACCTCCTCTTCGTCTGTGTCTTCAAGGAGTGCACTTAGGGCCTTCCGTTTTGGGCAATCCCTAGCCCAATGTGGAAGATCACAAAGGAAGCACTTGTCTTTGGGCTGGAATTTCTTCTTCTTTTCTTGCTTGCCACCTTCCTTGTTCGAAGAGGACTTATTCGTGCCTTCCTTTGTGTGGTCGGTCTTCTACCCCTTCTCTCCCCCACCTTTGTCATTGTTGCTCTTCTTGGTCTTAAACTCGTCCCTTCTAAACTCTATCAAGGACTCCGCCGCCACTATGGCCGTCGCAAGATCTTGCATGCCACGACGTTGTAGCTCTTGTGAGGCCCAATTTTGGAGCTCATCCATGAAGTCGAAGAGAAGTTCATCTTCGGTCATACTTGGGACCTCCAACATGAGTGTCGAGAACTCCTTCACGTAGTCACGAATCGACCCCGTGTGCTTTAGCCTCTTGATGTTCTTTCTGGCCAAGAATGCAACATTCTCCAGGTAAAATTGCTTCTTAAGCTCCTTCTTGAAGTCTTCCCATGTGTCTATGGTGCACGTACCTCTTTGTATGTCGGTGTACCTTCGTCTCCACCATAGAGCTGCGGTCTCGGTGAGGTAGAGTTGTATGGTCTTGATCTTGGTAGACTCGTCCTCCATCGACGTAGCTTCGAAATACCGCTCCATGTGCCATAGGAACTTGTCAACCTCCCGAGCATCTCTTGTTCCCTCGAACGCTTTGGGATTTGGCACCTCCACCCTTGGTGCTTCACGACACACATTCCCTCCAATCGTGGTTCTCTTGCAGGTTGCTACCTCCCTACTCAATTCGTGCACACGAGCTTCCACCGCGGCGATCCTTTCCACCACTTCTGTTTGAAGAGCATCAAGCTGTTGTTGTTGTTTGTGCTCCATGGTGTTGAGAGCACCCAATAGGAACTCCTTGAGCTCGTCCATCCGGCCATCAAGCTCCTCGGTCCTTTTCTCCCCAACGTCAAGGCATTCCCTTGCCTCGGCCATTGCCAACTCTACCCGTGTTAGAGGTGGCTCCATAGTAGCACCAACTTCAACAGACTTCCCCTTGCGCCTATCCTTGGTGGTGTGGGTCTCCCTCCCATGGTTTAGCTCCTCTTGTGCACCATTGAACGTCTCAGACTCGCTCGTCATCGTGTCTTCCCACACGCTTGACACACCCAACCGAAGCTCTGATACCACAAATGTCACGGCCTTAGTTCTTGACTAAGCCAACCGTGCCAGCACTTAGCACTTACTTGTACTAAGTCAGCCTAAAACCCAACTAGAGAGAGTAAAAGAAAGCTTGGAGCTCCAAAGAGAACCTTGAGAGAACTTGTATTGCTCACTTGTTTGATTGATGCTTTGTACAAATGAGTCCCTCCCTTATTTATAGGTGAGGTAGGAAACAATGAATGGTTATGATTTTGTACAAGTGTCTATAATGTAATGGTTAGGAATATTCTAGTAGCTCTAGACATTTCTAGTGGCCTAGTTGGTGAGATTCTTCTTGAATCTCCCTCCTTTCTAGAGTGTGGGTTAAGTGTAGGGCATAGTTGGTGGGATCCTTCTAGAATCTCCCTCCTTTCTAGAATGTGGGCTAAGTGTAGCCCATTAGTATTCTTTCTAAGTTGGGCTGGGCCAGGTGTGGCCCATTAGTAACTTTAGCTAAGTTGGGCTAGACCATGTATGTCCCATTAATATCATTAGGCCTATGATAAATTGGGCCATGTCAATATGCTATACCCATGTTACATGAGCTAAATCCAAGTATAGTAAGGCCAGAAATCCAAGCATTACATTTTGAACTAAAGCCTGCGATGTTCCAAATGCTTCAAACTGTGGGACAATTCAGTGAGATGCCAACAGAAGATCTTCATCTCCATCTTAGACTCTTTATGGAGGTAAGTGATTCTTTTAAGGTACTTGGAGCAACTGAAGAGGCCTTGAGATTGAAGCTATTCCCTTACTCATTGCGGGATAGGGCAAGAGTATGGTTGAACTCCTTACCCCCACAGTCTATAGCCACATGGAATGATTTAGTAGAGAAGTTCTTGATGAAGTACTTCCGTCCAACAAAGAATGCCAAACTTAGGAATGATATCATTGGTTTTCAACAATTGGATGGTGAATCTTTGCATGAGGCATGGGAAAGATTTAAGGAGCTCTTGCGTAAATGTCCTCACCATGGAATTCCTCATTTGATTCAAATGGAGACTTTCTACAATGGTTTAAATGAACAAACTCGGTCCGTAGTGGATGCATCAGCGAATGGGGTTATATTGGCAAAGGCTTACAATGAAGCTTATGAGATTTTGGAGTGAATGGCCAACAACAACTACCAATGGCCAACTGAGATAGCTACTGTAAATAAGAGTAGTAGGAATATATGAGTTGGAATGCAATGATAGCCTGTCATCCTTAACTAGTGTGTTAAAATTAGTGAACATGGTTGCAGCTGTATAAACACAACAAAATATAGCAGCCTCTTGTACATATTGTGGTGGGGAGCATTTCTTTGATAGTTGTCCATCCAACCTAGAATCTGCCTACTATGTTGGTAATTTCAACAAAGCCAATAACCCATATTCCAACACCTATAATCCTGGTTGGAGGCAGCATCCTAACTTTTCTTGGAATGCTCAAGGACAAAATGTTGCTTCATCTTCCATGCAAATTCGACCTCATCAGTTTCCAAGTGCTCAACACCGAGTGAAGACTCAGACTATGGAACCCTCTTCATCAATAGAGATTCTATTGAAGGAGTATATGGCAAAGAATGATGCAATTATTCGAGTCAAGCATCTTCATTGAGGGAATCGGAAAATCAAGTAGGACAGTTGGCTAATGCTTTAAGTAATCGACCTCAAGGATCATTGCCAAGTGACACAGAAAATCCTAGGCGTGAAGGCAAAGAGCATTGTAATGTTATTTCATTAAGGAGTGGAAAACCTCTAGAGCAACCTCATTCAAAGTCTAATCAACAGAAGGAACCTATTTCTATCCATGAAGAAGGGGAGAAGGAAGATACAATTGCTGTTCAAAAGGAACACTCTCATTTTGCAAAACAGAGTGCTAAACCCACAACTACAACACCAATTCAACAGAGTTATAAACCACCTCCTTTTCCTCAAAGATTTCATAAGCAACAGCAAGACCATCAATTCAAGAAATTCTTGGATGTTCTAAAGCAGCTCCACATCAATATACCATTGGTAGAAGCACTTGAACAAATGCCAAATTATGTGAAATTCATGAAAGAAGTCATTTCAAAGAAAAAAGAGATTTGGAGAGTTTGAGATAGTGGCCATGACACAAGAGAGTAGTGCCTTCTTGCTGAACAAGCTTCCTCAAAAATTAAAAGATCCTGGAAGTTTCACCATCCCTTGTGCTATTGGAGATAATTATATTGGGAGAGCCCTTTGTGATCTTGGAGCAAGCATTAACCTTATGTCAATGTCAATCTTCAAGAGGCTTGGTGTGGGAGAAGCAAGGCCAACTATAGTAACACTTCAGCCGGCTGATTGATGTTTAGCTCATCCTGAAGGAAAATTTGAAGATGTGCTAGTAAGAGTTGATAAGTTTATCTTCCCTATTGACTTCATTGTTATTGATTTTGAAGTTGATAGAGATGTGCCCATCATTCTTGGAAGACCCTTCTTGGCAACTGGGAAGACATTGATTAATGTGCATAAAGGAGAATTGACTATGAGGGTAAATGGAGAGCAAGTCACTTTCAATGTTCTCAAGGCAATGAAATCTCCAGAAGAAATAGAGCAATGTTCAATTGTAGATGTTATTGAAGAGCTGGTTTTAGAAGAAGTTCCGAAAAAGAGCATTCAAGATCCATTACAGCTTTCATTGGCATCAAATATTGCACAAGTAGGTGATGAAGCAAGTAGATACATGGCTTGGTTAGATGCAAAACCAGCTGAGACATTGAGAGGGAGCATATTTGAGCCTCTTGTATTATCTGAGCTTGAAACTACAGCCCCTAAACCATCAATTGAAGTGCCACCTGTGTTAGAATTGAAACCTCTTCTAGAACACCTTAGGTATGCCTATTATTTCAAGACACTCCATGTTATCATTTCAGCAGTGCTAACAATGGAGCAAGAGGATATGCTACTTAAAGTGCTAAAGAAATACAACAAGGCATTAGGATGGACCATATCAGATATCAAATGAATTAGTGCATCAATATGCATGCATAAAATTATGCTAGAAGACTGCTATCATAATTCTATGGAGCAGCAACGAGGGTTAAATCCAATCATGAAGGAAGTGGTAAAGAAGGAAATCAATAAATGGTTAGATGCTGGGGTAGTATATCCAATTTCAGACAGCAAGTGGGTGAGTCCAGTACAATGTGTTCCCAAGAAAGGAGGAATGACAATTGTGGAGAATAATAACAAGGAGCTGATACCTATAAGGATAGTGAGTGGGTGGAGAATATGTATGGACTATAGGGAGCTCAACAAGGCTACAAGGAAAGATCATTTCCCTCTGCCCTTCATTGATCAAATGATTGATAGATTGGCTGGAAAAGAGTATTATTGCTTCTTAGATGGATACTCATCTTACAATCAAATAGCCATTGCTCCTAAAGATCAACATAAGACCACTTTCACTTGCCCTTATGGTACCTTTGCCTTTAGAAGAATGCCATTTGGTCTATGTAATGCCCCTGCCACTTTCCAATAGTGTATGATGGCTATATTCACTGATACGGTGGAAAATTTTGTTGAGGTGTTTATGGATGATTTTTCAGTTTTTGGAGAAACATATGTTGAATGCCTCACTAACTTGGCAAAAGTTCTAAAGAGATGTGAGGAAACCAACCAAATCCTCAACTGGGAAAAATGTCATTTTATGGTTAAGGAAGGGATTGATTGTTCTTTGGCATAAGGATTCCAAACATGGTCTAGAAGTTGATAAAGCCAAGGTTGCTATAATAGAAAACTTGCCACTGCCATCAAATGTGAAAGTCTTGGCCATGCTGGGTTTTATAGAAGGTTCATAAAAGACTTTTCTTAAGTAGTTAAACCATTGTGTAGCTTGCTTGAAAAGGAAAGTCAGTTCAGCTTTGATGAAGCATGTATGACAACATTTTTAGAGTTGAAAAAGAGGCTAATCTCCACACCAATTACTATGGCACCAGATTGATCCATTCCTTTTGAGGTCATGTGTGATGCAAGTGATTGGGTTGTAGGAGCAGTTTTGGGACAACGTACAAATAAGGTATTCCATTCAATCTATTATGCTAGTTAGACCTTATTTGGAGCACAATTGAATTATACTGTCATTGAAAAAGAACTATTGGCAGTTGTGTTTGCATTTGACAAATTTAGAGCGTATCTAGTGGGAGCTAAGGTTATTGTGTTCACAGATCATTTAGCTATAAAATATTTGGTACAAAAGAAGGATGCTAAACCAAGGTTGATTAAATGGATCCTATTGCTTCAAGAGTTCAATTTGGAGATAAAAGATAGGAAGGGGACTGAGAATCAAGTGGCTGACCATCTGTCTCAATTGGAAAATCCAAACCAAGAAGCTGAATTTGAAATTAAAGAAGTCTTCACTGATGAACAACTCTTTGTTGTTTCCCTTTCATAAACACCTTGGTATGTTGATTTTGCTAATTATTTAGCCAGCGGACTTCTACCTCCTATGATGAATACTCAACAAAAGAAGAAATTTTTACATGAGGTTAAAAGGTACTTCTGGGATGAATCATTCCTATTCAAGCTATGTGCAGATTAGATGTTGAGGCATTGTATCCCTGAGGTAGAAGTAGAGGATGTGTTGAGGCAATGTTGTGACTCCCCATATGGTGGACATTATCAAGGTGATAGGACTATTGCAAAGATCTTGCAATTCGGGTTTTATTGGCTAAGTATGTTCAAACATGCCCACCAATTTATTCAAAATGTGACAGATGCCAAAGAGTGGGGAACATCTCTAAAAGAAATGAAATGCCTTTAACCAATATATTGGAGGTAGAGTTGTTTGATGTTTGGGGAATTGATTTCATGGGACCTTTTATTCCTTTATATGGCAATCTATACATCCTAGTAGCATTGGACTACGTATCCAAGTGGGTGGACGTTGTTGCTTGTCCAACCAATGATGCCAAAGTGGTTATTCAATTCATGAAGAAGAACATCTTCACTAGATTTGGTACACCAAGAGCTCTAATCAGTGATAAAGGTTCACATTTTTGTAACAAGTATCTTAGAGCTTTATTGTCTAAGTACAAGGTTCGTCACAAGGTTGCCTCAAGCTATCATCCCTAGACAAATGACAAGCTGATGTTTCTAATAGGCAGATCAATTTGATATTGGAGAAAATAGTCTGCCCTACAAGGAATGATTGGTCTATAAGGTTGGATGACTCTCTTTGGGCTTACCGAATTGCTTACAAAACTCTCTTTGGAATGTCATCATATCAACTAGTGTTTGGAAAGGCTTGCCATCTACCCTTGGAACTAGAGTATAAGGCATATTGGGCAATTAAGAAACTCAATTTTGAATCTACTTTGGCTGGTGAAAAGAGAATGCTACAGCTCCATCAACTTGTTGAGTTCAGACTTCAAGCATATGAGAATGCCAAGATCTAAAAGGAGAAAGTTAAGAAATGGCATGATCAAAAACTCTTGCATAGGGTATTTGAACCAGGCCAACAAGTTTTGATGTTCAACTCAATACTTAAACTATTCCTAGGAAAGCTGAAATCCAGATGGTCAAGTCCATTTACAGTAGTGATAGTATTTCCACATGGAGCAGTGGAGTTGCAAAAAGGCAGCTCTAACAGGAAATTTTTGGTGAATGGGCAGCGGATCAAGCATTATTGGGGTGCACCATTGGAGCGTGACAAATCTTCAATCATCCTTCAAGATGCTTAAAAAGCAAGGCAACCCAATTTCATTGTTTTTAGTAATGTTGTTGGTTATTAGTTAAGTAGGTGTTTAATAAAGTTTGTCGGTGGTTTACAATTTTATCTTACTCTTCACTTAATAGTAAATATGGAAGATGACTAGATGACATATATTTTTTATCTGCAGGGAGCGTGGGGAACACAAAAAGAATAAGTAGGTGTTTTGCAACCTTGGACAGTCAAGTCAACTGTAAACAGAGCATGTGTTAGTTACCCAGGAGAATTCACTAGCTTTGCTGCAACAAAGTTTTGTTCAAAGCTATGGGAATTGTATTCTCTGGTAAACAATGCATTCTGTGACCGATGCCATAGTGATGCTGCAGCAAAGACACAACAAGGATAAACTACTTCAACCAGACCCGGTTTGTTCTCGAACCCAACTAACCCATAGTTTCCACACCTCTAAACCCATCTTAAACCACTGCTGACCCATACTGACCCAAACCCATTTTAAACCACCCAACCATTGAACCCACCTTTTTAAAAAACAAAAACCCACCAAAAACAAAAACCCCAAACCTAGCTGCACCTTCGTCTTCTCAACTGTGACTCCTCTGCATCCCCTCTTTCATCTTCTACTCTGCTCCGCCACATTTCTACATCCATTTGCGCATTGTTACTTACCTTCGCCCATCCCTGTGCTGCCTTCTTCACCTATCTTGCCTACCCAACCAAACCCCTAAATTCCTCCCACATTCCATCTTCAATTTCCCTCTCCATTGTCTCTCCCTGCTGCACCGGGGTTTCATTCGCTTTTTGTGTGCTTAGGTCTGCTCCAGTTGCACTCTCGCCTTGCTACAACACACCACGACACTCCCACTCTTCATTAGCTAAGTGTTCTCACTCTCCCCTTTCATTCATTCCCTCTTTTTGATGTTTTTTTGTTTGTTGTGTTTTTGGTTGTTATTTTCTATTCATTTTTTCTTTGTTTTATGTGTTTGTTTTCTACAACTACAAAGTGTTTTTGTTTTGTTTTGTGAAGTTTTTATTCTATTCCTTTCACTATACTCATTGTTTCATTTGTTTTTGTCTTTTTGTTTGTTGTCATTTTTCAGCAATAGCTTAACCCTGTTCAGTCTGTAGTGTGTGTGTTTGTTTCTTTCTTTGTGTTGTTCATTTACCCCTGTCTTTGTTGTGTTATTGTTTCATTGTGTTTATCTGTTCTCTGCACCACCCACTTGCATTCCCCTAGTTATGGCTACTAAAAAGAAGGCCCGTGCAGACCCTAATCCTAGTTCTAGTGCCCCCACCGCCCTTAATATTTTTTACTCTCCCACGGCTGAGGCACGATTCACATCTATTTGCAAAAAAAAAAATCCCCGAGAAAGCGTTTAAGTTGTCTCCAGCTGATGCACAGGTTTACCCCCTTCATACCTTCAATCATAGCTGGGCATAAATGGGACAAATTTTGTAACCATCCTGGTACATACATCCCATCACTAGTTTATGAATTTTATGCTAACCTCACGGCCTCACCTTAGGATCAGGTTTATGTTCGGGGGATTTAGGTTCCCATTGATAGTTAAACCATTATTACTTTCTATGGACTGGAGAATATAGCTGATGAGCATATTGCACATCTTGCTACAGCTGACCCTAATGCACTGCATAATATTCTCCTCGACTTATGTTCTCACCCTGTTGAGTGGTCTGAGTGCCCCCAAGGGGCATTAACCATTGCTCGACAGTCCTTCAAACCTACTGCCAAAATCTAGTATCATTTCTTACAGTCACGCTTAATGCCTTCCATGCATATCCAGACTGTTTTAGTGGACCCAGCCCTAGTCTTGCACTCCATTTTGGAGGGTCGTCGGTTCAATGTGGGTCAACGCACCCATGATGCGATTTGTGTTTGTGCTTCTAAGCCTGGTGGTAGTTTAGCATTTCCTTCATTGATTACTGACTAGTGTTTGGCTAACCATGTTTCTGTGCCGGATACTGATGTCCGCACACCCAACAAGGGTGCCATCACCCGGTCCACTATTGCTCGCATGCTTTCTAATGCTCAAGCTACCACTTCCAGTGAGCCAAACCCTGCTGCTGTCGAGGCCATACCCCCCCCCCTTCTTCTGCCCTCGGTGCCTCTACCTCTATCTACACTCAATTGGAGCGGCTTATCAGTCTCATGGAAATCACTCAGTTCCACCCCATGCTGGAACTTCAAATCATTCGTGGACAACAAACTGATTACTGGTCTTATGTGGCTGCCCGTGACCATGGGCTTGAGAGTAATATGAGGATGAACAACCACAGGTTCACGACTTTCCCGGCCTTTTCCACCTATATCCTTTCTCCTCCTTATGGTGATGAAGGGAATCACATTCCTAATGATGCAGCAGATCCGTAGCTAGTTCAGGGAAGTCTTGTTCTTCTCTTTCTTCTTCTTTGTTTTTCTATTATTTTCTAGCTGTAAAGACACTGCTCATTTCAGTTTGGGGGTACACTTTGCCCTGTTCCAATCATTGCATGTGTCATCTTGTCATCTCTATTTTATAGATGTTCTTAGTTTCTTAATTTTCTTTAACTTTCTGTTGTGGTTTACTTTAAATGTTGAATATGTTGTCTAGATGCTAATTTGTGAATTGTTGTCCAGCATTTTAGAGTTAGGATTTTGTTATTTTGTTTATTGTTGGGTCATTCTATTGTGTTTATGATGTTTGATGCTGAAAGCAATGTTAGTAGATGTTTTGGGTAAATGTTTTGTGTAGTCAAATCTGGGTTGTCATGTGAGTTGGATGGTAATTAGTTAATACGAATGTCAGTGCCTCTTAATTTGATTTTGTTGGGAGATCTTAACACAATTCTGTTATAATGATCTGATGTCTGCATTTACTCATTTCAGTGATTTCATATTATTGAGCACCAAGTGATGTTTCAAGCTCTGGAGAACCTGGGAAAAGTTGGATCAATGTGAGAGTTTAGGATTTTAGAATTGGTTGAATGAGAACCTTGAAACTTACATATTGGGGGTCCCCATTTGGGTGTTTCCAAGAATTTTGTGCATTGTGAGTATTGACTGAGGTTTGACCCCTCCCTTCCCCCACAAGAATAATGCTCCGCTGATTTGGGCCACCTAGTAACCAGGAGTATGCATGTAACCCATGTGTATTTTTGACGTCAATAGTGGCCTAGAACATGATTTTATATATATAATTAAAAAAAATAGTTCATAGAGAATAAGTTTGGGGGTCAAATGCTCAAAATATTGTAAACTGAGTTTTTGGGGTGTAAAAGGATATGGGTCCCTAATTAGTGGAGAGGTAATCATTTGGTCAACTTATGAGATCAATGAACTAAACTTGATGACCATAATTTAGTTGGACTAGGGTAATCTAGGGCAAGATCCTTAACTTTCACACACACACTTGAGGGCATCCTTATGAGTAAAGTATGGCATCTAAGTGTTATTGGCAAGAAGTGTTGGAACTGAAAATTAGAGAAAGATTGAGAGGCAACTTCTATCTAATATCTATCATATTGCATGACTAAGCCAAGGTATGGTCTTTTCTTTTCTTTTGTTCTCTTAATGATTTCCTTTGCAGTTAGTTTTGTGTTTTCATTTTTCTTTATTGCTCGAGGTCAAGCAATATCTAAGTTTGGGGGTGGGACAACTCTATGAAATAGAGTTAAGTTAGGTAATTTTATACTTGAGATAGCTTGATTTAAGAGTATTTTATCTTTGTTTTAGTGTTAGTTGTCATTAGATGGTGTTTTAGTGAGTCTTAACATTTTAAGTCTTGTAAAGGTCCTTTATGTCATTTTTGCATGAATTTCTCTTCAATTAATGGATGAATTTGATTAACCCTCTTTCTCTTGGCATTGTAGGTGAAGACCCATAAGAGAAGAAGAACATGTCTTCTAACTTTGCTGTGAAGATGTTGTAGCATCACGGAGCAGAATATTCCCAGATTGGATTCACGTGGAAATGACTAGAATGGGCTAACTAAATGGGACTTTCTTCTAGTAAATACATGAATGTTCTCAGCCTTGGATATCAGAAGGGAACATTCTATTCCTATAGCCCAAATTTCTACCCTATCATTGGGGGAATTTTTGGGGAAAAGAGAAGAGGCAAGCGGATGAAAGAAATGAGGTAGATTAGAATAGGGAGAAAGAGAGAAGAGTTGAGCTCGTGTGGAAGAAACAAAGCTAGCTGGAGAAAGAGACCTGCTAAAGAAGAAGGCTGGAGCTCGTGTGGAAGCATTGCATCTCCTAGTTTTCTATTCAATTTAATAATTCTATTTTCTTATACTCTAGCTGAACGATGTTGATGATTATATGTATTTTTGTGCTTTTGAATTCTGATATGAGCTAAGTTCTTACTATGTTGGGATGATAAGAGTACCTGAACCTGTATTTTGAGTTGTGATTACCCAGTGTTCTTTAGTTTTACTGCAGTACAATCTATTATCAATGAATTCAGCATGTTAGTTATTGATTAATTTCATTTATTGACTGATCATCCATGAATGAATGCTGTGAGTTTAGTTAATTGGAAAGTTAATTGAGTCTAGATGATTGTTGAATGGCGTGGGTTGGCTTAATCTGTATTTGGATTTAGCTCATTTGTAGGTTGGGTGGGAATACTCACTTGCCTCACGTTGCCATGATTGGAATTGGGTATAAGTTGCATTCTCATTTCATTTTTCCATAGGAATATGAGGATTTTGAATTAGGATGCTAATGCATATGTGGATTGGAAAATGCCATTATGTCATTTCATTTCAGGGTCTTGATATACTTTGTGATATAGTATTGCTATAGTTTCTGCATTATAAATTTAGGGGAAGGGAAATTGATTCCCAACACTTATATCATTCATTAAAGGTCCTTCTATTGCATATTTTACATTTAGGTTCTCAAGTTTAATTACCTAACATTTGTTTATTTAGTTCATCTGTCACATCCACCCAGCCGGTACCTTACCTGGCATACCCGAGTGTGTGATCCACAGCCCCGGAGATCAAGTATTGAGGTAATCAACCTCCCACATAGACAATAACATAATCATGAACATAAATAATCAATGTGCAAAAGATAATCAAAAGATCCAAATAAGGAAAGAATAAATCATATATCATTAGAGTATGAAACACAACCAAAATGTCTAGATCAATAAGTAAAGTGAGGCGGAATCCCACTCTACAACCAGCGGAAAGTAGATCGTAAGTCGAAAGAAAGATTACAACCGTTTCTAAGACAAGAAAGAAAAATATAACAAACTAAACTAAAGTCTATTCTACTTTATAGAGAACGTCTTCATAAACATAGACTTCATCAATAACACTCAAACGTTCCCACTCCACAGTAGGGCTAATCCTGGTAACAAGTAAAACCACTTGAGGAACCCTCAATGTAATCTTCATGGTTGCCAGCACTTTGCGTGTAATACGCCTCTTCAGTTTGCACTTCCTCGAATTGACCTTCATAGTCATCAGTACCTATAGAGTAGTCTAACAAAAGATATTGTACAAAAAAAGGAATGAGTTTCAAAGAAACCCAATAAGGTAGTTAATCCATAACAACATAAATAGCAGGAATTCAAAGCAATGTAAGATGCTATATGATATGAAACACATGATGCATTATGATTCTAACTCTATATATGATGGTCTCTATTGGCAGACGTGCTTTAAGTCATAGCACCGTACTTCTTTAGGAAGGTCTCATTCACTCATCATCAGTTGGTAATGGGTCCTTAATCCCTCGGGATATTCCATGGCTGGGGGTTAAGTCACCACTCTCTCACATCACCATTGGTCTAAGTACCAACGCATGTCAGGGTCAAAGCCTAGCCAAATGCAAGTCTTCTACTTAGTTACATCAAATCAGATCCAGATACGTCCATTCCTCACCCCTAGCGATCCTTTTCGGTATCCTTCACACTAGAGTCCTCATAGTCCCTGACAACGGACTCATCAACCCTATTGGTCATCCACACATGGTAAACAGGAAGCTCTCACGTCCCCTCATGGATTGGTTACCGGTCTTGAGCACCCATGAGCCCAAGTCTATCCATATGCAATCCTACCAACAAATGGCCCCCACAATGTGATTCCTGTCCTCTCATAGGTTGGTTACCGGTCTTGAGCGCCCACGAATCCCCATTGCTACCATGGGTCATTCGGTCTCAATACCCCTCCGATTAGGGTCTGACATAACGAGACATCCTAGCCAAACACTACTAGACAGCCCTAAATATGTCATCCAACAGTTTAGGAAGGTGTCCAAAGGGCATCTCCGGAAACATCCCATAATATTCCCGTAGTTGTCCAAGGACTGAAGTGTCAAAAGGACACCTCTCCTTTCCAAACCATACTTAATCATTCACAAACATAAGTCCATCATGTCACATATATAGTAACTTCTTATATGGAAAGAAATCAATAATAACATACAACTTGCATATATTTGGTAAGTAAATCATACATGAATCAAGTTAACATAAACAAGTAATGCTACTGTAATTATGGTAATTGCATCAATAGTATATCATTATAAGAATCTAATTAAAGAAATAAAGCAAAGATTCAAATATAGAAACTAGATTCATGCAATCTATGTAATTAAAGAAATAACCATCCTTACCTTATATAACTCGCAAAGATCTTAGGGAATCAAGTAAGACCTTGACTAAACTTGGGAAGAAAGTCCTAAACAAGTATATATAACATATTAGGAAAGATACCTAGAAGGAAAGATATCAAAACATCCAAAATAGACCAAATATGAGGTTGATGTACTCATTGGTTGATTGAATTGGTCTACTACCTCAATCGACCAATGATTCGACCAACAGAGACAGTGGCCTTCAAAAATCAGAATTTTAGAATATGAAACCCAATTTGGTGGTTTCAAAAGGGTACCAAACAAGGGGAAAACTACAATGGCAGTATACTAGTATATAGAGGACTTCAAAAAACTAATCAAATCAAGTCTTGAAGTTACAAATTAGGAAACAAAAAGTTACCATAATTAGATCAATCATGGTTCTTGAAGAATTCATAGTAAAAATCATGGACAACAATAGGATGATGGATCACTAATTGTGATAAAGAAATCATGAAAAGTATGCATAGATCTTCAAGAAAATAGATCTAAGACTGAAGAACATCAATCTAAATAAGGAAAGTGAATGAATACATGTTTTCCCTCAAAAGCGAGTGATGATCTTGAGGAAGATCATCCACCAAGCTTTGGATCCTTAGGAAAAGAGAGGAAAAGAGTATGGTGATAGTTGTATTAGAGACACAACATCACTTCCACTGTCCTCAATCAGAAAAGGAAAGAAAAGTAATGAATAATCAAAGATGAAACATAGAAGAGGATGATCACATACCTTTTTGTGTAAAAACACGAGATTTGACGAAGATCTGTCAAGAAAATCACCAAGGATGCGAGGGAGATGACTTGCAGAGGGCTCTGGTATGTTCCAAAGAGTTTGGAGGCAAAAAATACGAAGTAGACTCGTATTGGACTTAAATAGAGCAAGCAATGACCTAATTAGCAAAATCAGATCTCATTGGTCGATTGGATTGGTCCACTGGCCTAGTCGACCAATGAGTCGACCAATCAAGACAGCAAGTTCAAAATGTGGAATTGAAGGCTCAGATCAAGTCCAAACATAAAGGGGTTTTGCACACACATTAAGTGACTTACCTAGTAGGTAGAAATGCCTTCGAACCATGACAGAGAGCACTTCAAGTCTATCAACTAATTCCATCTTCATCAGGATGTAGTTTCCATAAATGGAACACTGACATCAACACTCATGGATTCTAAGCCAGCCACCAAGTCTTCTACTGAAATGGCCCAAAGATGACTTCTTGCCTTACTTCGGGTTGTCAGACCTACAAACAATAGGGTTTTCGGGTCAAGGTTAGGGCTGGGTTTCACATCATCAATCACAAATCAATCTTGTTAATCTTGTTAAAATCAGTTTTACTTTTACATTGAAAGTTAAAGATAAAAATCTCTGTGGGATCGATACTCTACTTATTATTTACTACTTGATTGCGACACGTGCACTTTCGTAGTATCTTTAGATACAAGCAACACACTCTCTAACAAGTTCTGATGTCCTCTGACTGTTGTGGTTCATAATGACACATTTTAGAATAAAAACACATTAAATAGGGCCCCAAAAATCAAAATTTTCAAAAATTGCCCTTTTCCACCAAAAACCAGGTTGGTTGCCCATGTGTCTAGGGTGACCAAGCCAATCGACCAGCTCCTAGAACTTATTTCCAGGAGTAGAATCAATGCTCATAAAGCCCATGGGTCTTCCCTAGTTCCTATTCTACACTTCAAAAGGGTCTCTCATGATTTTTGAGACCTTCCTCATGTATCATCAATGAACACTTGATCCATCTACCAAATCCTTCAACGTCTGAGTCAAAACTCCTTCCAAACTTTAATAAAACTCCCAACTCAACATCATTTCCGTCCACTTCCATTGGTTCAAACTCCAATCCAATGGTCTCTACCTGGATGTCCCACAGTTGCCTTCTACCAGCACTTTGGGTTTTTGGACCTACAATAAGGATTTCTAGGTTAGGATCTTTGGGGATTTCGCATCCCCCCCCCCCCCCTAAAAGAAATTTCGTCCTAGAAATTGGAAGCATACCTAAGCATATCTTCCAATATCCAAATTTTCTGCGCAAACTATCCGTCAGTTTGTGGATGATGAGCTATACTTAGATTTAGCTGAGTCCCCAAAGCTTTCTATAGGCTACTCCAAAATCTAGAGGTGAATCTTTTATTTTTGTTTGATACGATACTTACTGGAACTCCATGTAGACGCATCACATTGTCCACATACAACCTTGCCAACTTATCCATGGTGTACGTGATTTTCATAGGAATAAAATGTGTTGATTTGGTCAATTTATCAACAATCACCCACACAGTGTAATTTCCTACTTCCAACTAGGAACAACAAGTGGCTATAGAAGTTCTGACGATGGTTGTCAAACAGCTTTAACTCGCTGACAAGCGTCACACTTAGCCACAAAGTCTTCAAAGTCATTTTTTAATCCAATCCACCAATAGTGTTCCTTTAGATCTCTATACATCTTGGTGCTTCCAGGGTGTACTGCAAACGCTGACTAATGTGCTTCTCCCAAAATTTATTTCTTGAGTTCTTCAACTATTGGCACATATAGTCTTCCTCTATAAGTCAAAGCACCATCGGTAGACATAAGGAAATTGGACTCTTCCTGTGTACTAGAAGCAATCTTCTCAATCTTTGCTTTCAATTTTGGGTCCGTAGCTTGCAAGGCTATTATCCTATCTCTCAAGGTCGACCGCACTTTCATAGCTGCAAGTATTACTTTAGATCCTTCTAGAACAATCTCAAGTCCAAACTTTATTATGGAGTACAAAAGAGGTTTGCTGAGTGCATTCAAATCCACTTCTCCATCCTTACTCTTCCTATTGAGGGCATCTGTAACTACATTAGCCCCAAGGCGATACTAAATATCACAATCATAGTTTTTGACTAACTCCAACCACTTACATTGCCTCATGTTTAACTCCTTTTGGGTGAAGAAGTACTTCAAACTCTTATAATCAGTGTAGATGATGATTCATTCGCCGAATAAATAGTGACACCAAATCTTCAAGGCAAAGACTACTGTTGCTAACTCAAGATCATGAGTAGGGTAGTTTCGCTTATAATCTTTCTATTATCTCGAGGCATGCGCCACTGCCTTCCCATGTTGCATCAAAACACAACCTAAGCCAATCTTTGAAGCATCAGTATAGACTGTCAATATGCTAGAGTCATCTGGTATGGTCAACACTAGCAGGCATC
The DNA here is from genome assembly GCF_041222555.1 of Hakea prostrata. Taxonomy (NCBI): domain Eukaryota; kingdom Viridiplantae; phylum Streptophyta; class Magnoliopsida; order Proteales; family Proteaceae; genus Hakea; species Hakea prostrata. Next base: position 29,898,485 of record NC_142609.1, on the reverse strand, counting down.
AATCTCTCCTTCAATTCCTAGGAATTCTTCTCACCAGCTTCATTTTAGACGAACTTCTCTCCTTTTCTGGTAAGCTTAGTCATTGGGGCAGCTAACTTAGAAAATATCTCTATAAACCTTCTATAGTATCCTACCATTCCCAAAAAGCTTCTGATCTCGATCACAGTCTTAGGTCTATCCCATTCTATGACTACCTTTACCTTATCAAGATCAACTCAGATTCCTTGCTCTTAAACCACATGGCCAAGGAAAACTACCTTAGACAACCAAAAATCGCATTTGTTGAACTTAGAGAAATAATTCTTCTCTCTTAGTCTCTGCAAAGTAAAACAGAGATGTTCAGCATACTCTACTTCATTCTTCTAATAAATCAGGAAATTGTCTTTGAATAAAATCACAAACTTATCTAGTACATCATGGAATACACGATTCATCAGATCGATAAATATCGTAGGAGCATTTGTCAAACCAAAAGGCATCACTTTGAACTTATAGTGTCAGTACTAAGTCATGAATGTCATCTTGCGGATATCGTTCATCTTCACTTTAAGCTGATGATATCTAGATCTCAAATCTATCTTTAAGAATATTGCTGCTCACTTTAACTGATTAGAGATTCTATTCTTGGCAGTGGATACTTATTATTAATGGTCAACTTATTCAGCTCCGGTAATAAATGCACAAATGCATGCTACAGTCCTTCTTCTTCACAAATAGAATTGGAACTCCCCAAGGTGACATGCTTGGTTGGATAAATCCCTTCTCTAGAAGCTCATTTAGTTGGTTTTGTAGTTCTTTCAATTCAGTGTGTGCCATCCTATACAGAACCTTTGACACAGGAGTCACTCCTAGAATTAACTCTATCGTGAATTTCAATTCTCTTTTTGGTGGTAGTCTCAATAAGGCTTCTGGAAGGACATCCACAAAATCTATTACTATCTTAACTTCTTCAATCCTCTTCTCTTTCTTGCTTTCATCTCCTGATGAAGCATTCAGTGATGCACTTTCCACCAATGCCTTTACTTGCTTAATTGCAGTCAAGGTCTTCTTACTAAGTCTTCCTTGTTCACCTTGAAATTCAAAAGATGAAGTTCCATCAAGTTGAAACTACACCATTCTCAAGGAGCAGACTGGTTTGTGTGTAGTTAGCCAGTCCATTATTACATCAAAATCTTTCATGTCAAGGATCACCAAATTGGTTCCCAAGTTTCTTCCATCTATGGTAGCAAAGCAAGCTTCTACTACTTGGTCTAGTTGAACTACTAATCTAGTGGGTGTACTAATCACTAGACACTTAGGAAACTTCTTTAACATCACCGTAGTTCTCCTTATGAATGCAAATGATATGAAGGAATGAGATGCACCAATATTAGACTAAACGAAAGTGGGAACTAAAGCTACAAGTAGCGTACTTGTCATGACATCGTAACTCTGATCTCGCTCAATCCAAGGGACACTGTACACTTTTCCAGCAAAAGGGGCTTGTGCTGGCTTAGCCATAGCTGTTGTTGGTTGACTATTTCTTCGAGGGCATGTACATGCATAGTGTCCTATCTGATGGCAGTAGAAGCAGATAGGTTCTTTCTGTTCTGCAATTGTTACTGGCGTCAGAGGTCCCTGATTTAATGGCCTTGAGTTAACATAGATTGGCCTAGGGGCTTGAGTAGAACCAACTGGTGGACTGATACCAATCTGTCCACTAAATATTCCCATATCCATTTCCTGCACCCTTAAGCTAAAATGATTGAGTGGGGTATGGGGAAGGCATGTTGAACTTCTTGTCACCACTGTCAATATAGCCAATGTTCTTGTTCTACAACATCCGCTGAAGATGATAATTCTCTCTTTCTGAATGTTCTACTTTCTTTGAGTTTTGAACCATCTGCGCATAACTCTTTATGGGTTAAATTTAGAGGTATGTCTTGATGGAAGGTCACAGATCCTTTGTAGAATTTCTTCACCTTTTCACTGTCCACCTTCATTAACTCAGGAGAAAAGTTGAACAGCTCTTCAAATTGTTGGTGATATTCTAACACCAACATTGGGCCTTGAACGACTGTCATAAACTCAGACTCCTTCGCATCCTTCACTGACTCGGGGAAATAATTCTTACAAAATGCCTTTTTGAATACTTCCTAGGTGATATTATTATGATGCACTGCTCTAGGACTTGTCGGGTTGCGTTCCACTGATCATTAGCCTCACGCTAAAGCTTATGCTCTACACAAATGATCTTTGGGCCTCATATACAGGATCAGCGCTGGTGGATTCCTTCAACCACTAAGGACAACAATTATCTCTACTCTTTCGAGCTCAATAGCATATGTCTATATTTTGGGATGATGAGAGATGAGTCAGCATTTGCTGTGCCACCAACATGATTCCATTAGCTCAGGTTCTTGCCCACATCATCGGCAGGAACATTGTGCCCAAGGGAGGGCACCATAGTAGGATTAAAATGATGTAGGCCTTCGTGACTTGTTCCCTATACTTGGGTCACTGCAATTTAGTCTACATCATACGAAGATCTATAATCGAAAGATTGGAGTATCTTAGGCTTATGGACCTTGCATTCGGACGGCTTCTCACTCATCTCTTCCACCATTTCGATGTTAGCTTGGAGGACACTGAGGTGTTGCACCAGGGTTTAGGCGAGGTCATGGGGGGTCGAATGATTTCAATGATGGGCCTCCAGGGATATTTGGGATCACCTCATATGGTACATGAGAAGGCCCATGGCATGGAGGATGATGAGGATGAGGACGAAGATGCTCAGGCCAATGATCAGGTTTAGGTGATGAGCAAGGGATGAGCATATACAAGAGGAGGATCATGATGATGTTCCACTTTGCTAGATGGAGGTTGAAGGCCCTTCGCATCATGCTACAGAGGTGCCACTTTCAAACTCCTCATAGTGGTCCAGGATTTTCTCCACTTTAGAGAGGATGGAGGCTTGCCGATCTGAGATGGATGCTCAACTAACTCGACTAGAGGAAAAGGTCCATGCTCGCACTAATCGACGCAACACCGGGTCTCAAGGACATTCACCTAGATATGCTGCTAGCTCTAGAATTTTGACTTATGCTGACTTCAAATGTATTTATTTTGTTTATCCTATGCTAATCTTGTAAAAAAATCCCTAATCAATTAATGAAGTTTAAATTGTACATGTTTCACTTTATTTGTTGTGCATTATGGATTTCTTTCCTTTTGAAATAGAATGTGAATTTTTGTTTCACCAAGGTTATTGTGTATTATTCAAATTTGATGTTTATGCTTCATTAATTCAGGTGTCTAGTTCTTTGTTATCTATTATTCATTCTAAAAGAGTTGGGTCACTTTTGGATCTATGACCCAAGGATGCTCCACTATTGTGTTTCATGGTTAGGATTGTGTGAAACCTTGGGCTTTGATACAACTCTATCACATCCACCTAGCCGGTATCCATCCAACCAAATACTCAAGGGAGTGATCCACAACCCAATAGATTAGGTCTCAGACAATCATAAACAAAGCCACTCAATAGACTAATTATGAGCAAGAACAAATCAATGTTATATATATAATTTAGAAATAAATCAAATATCAAAGGTCTTAGAAGGATCTCAAACTAAATTAGAGTGCAGATGTGATGACATGACTAAAGTAATCAAAATGAAAAGAATAAACTAAGTCAAAATCTAAGTCTTCTAACATTTTGCCTTCTCCTCCAAACGTTTGTACACTTGCAACTTAGGGTCAGGGTCTAGCTCGTAGTCCCACTGGAAAATGAGGTGTATTCTATCATTGTTGATTGAGGCTATAATAGTACTCTACACTGGTATTGGGATCTTACCACGAGTCACAGCCAGTTTCCATTGTTCCCTCAGCTGTATAATTAAAGGGAAATGTCTCCTCCCGGGATTTCTTCTTCACCTGCATAGACATCTAAAACCAAAATATTTTCCAAAGGGTGAGTCAAAAGAACTCACTGAATAGTTCACAAACATATAACCATAATCACCATTTAAATCAAAACATCATATAGTGTATCATGATATGAAGTGAAAAGCAACAATGCTACTATACTTTAATGGATGCTAGTCTCTATATGGTAAACACGCATTAAGAGAGAACACCAGCCTCCTCTAGGTAGGTCTTGTCGCTCTGATCTCTCATGGGTTGGTTACCAATCTTGAGATCCCGGGTAAGGGGTCAAGGCATCCCTCTCGGACTATCACCATGGCTGGGATTTAGGTCACCGCTCTCTCACCACACCATTGGTATGAGTACTGGCGCGAATCAAGGATGTACCTAGCCCAATACAAGCCAACTACTCAATCACATCAACCTATATTTAGATACCTCTCCTCATGCATCTCACACTCTTGGTTTAGTATCCTCCCCTACTAGAATCAATGTATCCTATGGCTCCAACCAACTAGGATTATCCATTCTCTTAACCCTATTGATCATCCACATATAATGGGTGGGAAGCTCTCATGTCCAATCACAAGTCAGTTACCAGTCTTAAGTGCCCATGAGCCCAAGTCTATTATATGCAACCCTACCAATGAATGGCCTCCACAATATAGTTGTGTCCTCTCACGGGTTGGTTTCCAATTTTGAGTGCCCATGAGCCCAAGCCTATTATATGCAACCCTACAAATGAATGGCCTCCAAAATGTGGTTGTGTCCTCTCACTGGTTGGTTATCGGTCTTGAGCACCTACCACCCCACACTGTCGCCACAGGTCACTTGGCATCAACACCCACGCCGATAGGGTGTAAAATGATAGGGTACCTAACCATACTTTTCTAGACCTCCTAGTCATGGAAAATCGTAACTATGAAAAGTGTTGGAGGCATCAAAGGACATTGTCCCATACCAACTCCGCTGATATCCCAAGCCAGTAGTACCCAGGTAGGTAGTCCCCAATTCACAATTACTACAACAACAACAACCTCCCACAAAGATGAAAAAGGTTCAAATCAACATTTTCAATCAACAATCCAATTCCAAGTCCATAATGCCTCAAGTTTAATCCATACATCAATATCATACACAGTCATCTTGTATTCTATAATTTCAAAGCATAATCATCATTCCTAGGTCTTATAACAGCAGCATGTGTATCAATATGCAAGTTTCAAATCAAATAAGAAAGTGATAATGGTTATGTGCAAGCGAACGTCCTCACCTTGCTATTGATTCACAACTTTGAAAAGACACTCAGAGGGTAAGTTTATGCTTCCCAAAAAGTCCTAATAACATGCTCGTTCAAGGTTATAAATAACCCTAGAGGTCCTATATCAAAAAGAGAAACAAAACCCAAAACTACAGGGAGTGGGTGGTTGGATTGGTGGCCTGGGGCGACTAGGGCAGTCGAACCGGGGGTACTAGTAGCTTGGGCTGGTCTCCCAAGGCTACCAAGTCAGGTAACCATCTCCAAGTATGGACATAATCGACTCAAATCGACACTAGGCTTCCAAATTCGGTTCTAAACTATTCTGAAAATACATGGAAAATTATGACATTATATTAGAAGATGATATATCATGATTTAAGCATCAATCAATTCAAAAGAAATGAAAACCTAATGAATTCTAGGTTAGGTCTTTTCTGAAATCAATCCACAAGGACACGGGTGAACTAGAATGAATGGGGATCCACTGTAGGGTAAAAAGAAAAGATGAACTAGGTTGATACAGTAACTAGAAGCCTTCTACTAGGTCTAGTCAATAGAGAAATTAATGGCAAAAGAAAGTTAGAAAATAGAGATGAATACTAACCTTTGAGAAAATTAATCACCGCACGGAAAGCTTTTCGGTAGATTTCCACACTACCTTTAACCTTCACAAAGCACTCTCTAACAAGCTCCAACATCCTCTGATGGCTATGGTTCATAATGACATGTTTTAGAATGAAAACACATTAAACAGTGCCCCAAAAATCTAATTTTTCAAATTTTCCATTTTCCACCAGAAACCAGGCTAGTTGCCTGAGGCAACTAGGCTAATCGACCAACACCTAAAACTTAGTTCCAAGAGTAGAATCAAGGTCCAGAAAGCCCATGGCTCTACCCTAGTCCTATTCTACACTCCAAAAAGGTCTTACTTAATTTTCGGGACCTTCCTCATTTATTAACAATGAACACTTAATTCATCTACCAAATCCGTCAACGTCCAAATTAGATCTTCTTCCAAACTCCGATAGAACTCCCAACTCAACATCATCTCCATCTACTTCCATTGGTCTGAAATCTAATCAAATGGTCTCTACCTGGATGGCCCACAATTGCCTTCTACCTGCACTTCTGGTTCTTGGACCTACAATAAGGATTTCCGGGTTAGGATCTTGGGGGATTTCACATAGTCCATTGCTATGGGATGTGGCATTGGGAGAGAATATGAATACTTAGTCCATGACTGTGGGATGTGGCGTTGAGAGAGAAACTCATCAAGAATCCACCACATAGGGTTCAATCCCCATTGTTTTCCCATCAATAGATGGACCATTTGTTACAGAGACACAGGACAAACCTTTCCCAACAAGTATTTCTTTTTCTGCAAGAGTCATCTCGAGGCTTTCAAAGGCATCCAAGCAACTAGCATCCTATTGAAACATAGAACGCATAGATTCAGGTCTAATAAGAGCACTAGAAGCACAAATGGAATGTCTAATTATGAATTCAATGAAGTTTTTAGGACCAAACTATATTTCTTTCTGAAGGTTTCTTATGAAGATGATGAGTCCCCTCGAAGACTTAGAGTTGTTCTATTCATCAATGTAGTGCAAGTGTTATTGAATGCCAAGGTTTAAGTAAACCAATACTCTAAGAATAAGAATAGGATTGTGGGTGACCTTATAACCTGAAAAGTATCCACTTCTCGGTGTTTTGGATATTCTCCGAGTGCTTAATTGATTTATAAAACTAATGTCAGTGGATTTGAGCAATGATTTTTTACTTTATTTATTTTTATAGTCACAAAATATATTTATTTATTATCTATATTCCTTTTTAGAAGTACTAGGGACAAACCTAAGATAACCTTAGGAGAAGTGTGAGAGAGGATAGGCATAACTTAGGCCTTGTATCTAGTGTGACCTCAAATAGACTTGATTGGAAGGCAAGGATCATACACCCAACCCCGTTTGAAGAAATTTTATATTAACACTGAAAGATACAGACCAAATGAGAAAAACAAAGGTGGAGACAACCAACAATTTCTATTTATAGAGAACTTAATGGTACCTTTAGCCATATAGTCAGCTAATGGATTACTGCTTTTATTTACAAATCTGAAAATAAGAGATGTGAACAATGACCTAAACATGAGGATCTCTTTTAGTAAACTGCTGCTGACCCAGTCAAGAGGCTGGGGCTGCCCATTCAAGGCAGAAATGGCAGATTGACAATTTCAAAAGAGAACCATATCTGAGACTTGATGATGAAGAGCTGGGCGAAGGTCATCTCTAATGGCTTTGAGTTCCATAGCTATATCCAAAAAAGAAGAAGGGACAACAGTTTTTGCTGCTAAGAACATACCCTTGGGTCCCACAAGATGCAGCTGCTAGCACTTGCTGTAGTAGACTCAAACAGCATCAGTGAAGAGGTGATGCTGATGACCTGCTATGGTAGGAGCTGATTGATGGGGTTGGTAGTTCCTCTTGTTGAGACATAGGAGAGGAGGATGTATTGAGCTGAGAACATCACGCAAAAACCTTTAAAAACAAGCCGAAGTACGAGCATGGAAGGAGAAATACCTTGAATGAAGGCATTATTCCTTGCCTTCCAAATCCTCCAACACATGGTTCTCCACAAAGATTTTATCAAAGATAACTCAATCAAATCCTTATAAACATTATGTATGAAGTCCATCCAGTCAAAAAGAGAGGTCCACATGAAATTATTGTTGTCTAGTCTTAGAGGAGATGCCCACCAACACAATCGGGCATGTTTACAGTGGAAAAGAGAGTGACATATTGTTTCATATATGCGAAATCACAAAGAGTACATAAAAGGGATGGGGAGCCATGCCTATCAAACAAGGGTTTGTTACAAACAATAGACTCGTGAACTACTTTCCACTAAAAGTTCTTAATCTTAGGGAAAATATTGATGTTCCATAACTGATTCCAACAGAGCCAAGGTTAAGAAGGTCCACCCATAGCTGCATGAGAGAATTATTAAGATACAAGTAGTATGCACTCTTTACTAAAAACTTACCAGATTGGTTGCAGGTCCACATCCAACCATCTGGAGTGGAAGGGATAAGATGGGAATGGCCTGAATTGCTGCCACTTCAGTTGGAGTGAAGAGAGACCTGAGAAGGGGTTCATTCCTCTGAAGGGGGATTTATTCAATAAGTTCAACAACAGAGAGAGCCTAGTGGGGCTGGTAGTTCTTTTGGAGGCCAGGGTGGGTACCCAAAGATCCGTATAGATCTAAGTGGGGAGTCCATTCTCCACCTTAATAGACAGACCTTGAGAAAGAAGGTCTCAAACAGCAAGGATGCTCCTCCAACCTCAAGAGGCATCCCTAGGAACAGGTATTTCAAGTATGGAGCAATGAGTTAAGTACTTTGCATTCATAGTCTAGGCCCAAAGTGATGCAGGGCTATGGATGAGTCTTCAACATTGTTTTGCAAGGAAAACTTTGTTGGAACTGTGGAGATCTCTAAACCCTAACCCCCATACCTCTTAGGTTGATACAACGTTTCCCATATTACCCAGCATGCCTGGTACTTTACTAGACTTCTACCAGAAATTCCTGATTTGCTGGTCCAACTGGTTGCACAAGTATTTAAGGAGAAGAAAATTTGACATAGCATAAACTAGAAGGGTAGAGGCTACAACCTTGATGAGTTCCTTCCCTTTAGGGTAAAATGCTTTTATTTCCAGGCAACTAACTTGTGTTGTAGACATATGAAATGGGAGGTTTGGACCTTGGATCTACTAGTGGTGGAGGACAGCCCCAAGTATTTCCCATGTGAGTCAGCTGCTTCTTAGATGCCCAAGATGGCGTATATGGTACTTTGGGAAGAGGAGGGTGTACCTTTACTAAATAATAATAATAATAATAACAATCACAGGCAATCACCAATCATTCCACACAACAGTCCAATCATGAGCAAGTATAAATCAAGGTTATAATATTAATAAAGAAATATGTCAAGTAATAAGGATCTTAGATGGATATCAAAATTGAATCGAAGTGTGGAAATGATGTGAAATCTAAAGTAAACAACTGGAAAAGAATAAAACCAAGTCAAAAAGTCCATAGTGTTACATTAGGTACGTGTCCTTAAGTAAAATATAGTTTTGAAACTCAAAATTTCCGTTTCATGAACAGTATAGATTAGCTTATGAGTCGCACTAATTCTAGTACGTGCAATCAAAACACGAAACATTCTTCACTGTGAACGTCATATTCCCTAAAATCTTGTACACTATATAGATCGGTCGTTGGTGTCTTGTATTTTTGAATTTCGGTTACATCTGGATCTGCAACAAATTCTAAAGCAACAAATTCTCCGCAGGGAGAGCTCAAAAGAACTCAGCGAGTAGTTCACAAACAAATAACCAATATCACAATCCAAATTAAAACATTAATAGTGCAATATGACATGAGGCAAACTGCAAGAATGCAACTATACTCTAAAGGATGCTAGTCTCTAATTGTAGACAAGCATTAAAGTAGAACACCAACCTCCTTTGGGTAGGTCTCGTCACTTTGATCTCTCATGGGTTGGTTACCGGTCTTGAGATCCCGGGTAAGGGGTCAAGGCATCCCTCTCAGACTATCACCATGGCTGGGGTTAATGTCACCGCTCTCTCACCACACCATTGGTATGAGTACTGGAGCATGTCAGGGTTATACCTAGCCCAGTGCAAGCCAACTACTCAATCACATCAACCTATGTTTGGATACCTCCACTTATGCATTTCGCAATTCTTGGTTTAGTGTCCACCCCTACTAGAGTCAACTTATCCTATGGCACCAACCAACTCGAACTACGCCTTCTCTTAACCCTATTGGTCATCCACATATAAAGGACGGGAGGCTCTCATGTGCTCTCACAGGTTGGCTACTAGTCTTGAGCGTTCATGAGCCAAGTCTGGTCTATGCAACCCTACCAATGAATGGCCCTCACAATGTGGTTGTGTCCTCTCATAGGTTGGTTACTGGTCTTGACCGCCCACCACCCCACACTGCTACCACAGGTCACTCGGCATCAATACCCACACCGATAGGGTGTGATATGACGGGGTTTCTAAGCAAACTCCACTAGACTTCCTAATCATGGCATCCAATATCGTGAAATGCGATGAGGGGCATCATAGGATTGTGTCCCATACCACCTCCACTAGTGTCCCAATATAGAAATACCCAAATAGGTATTCCCCAATTTACAATCACAACTTACATTCACATAGCAAGAAAGTTCAATCACATTCTCAATTCATAAATCAATCTAAATCCATAAAGTCACATGTTGGTCCATAATCAAGAGCATCATTAATCACTTATATACGGTAATTTCAGATTCATAATCATCATTCCTAATCCTTAAAACAATAGCATGTAAACATATAATCAAGTTTCGTAACAGCCAAGAAAGTAACAATGGTTATGTGCAAGTTAACATCCTCACCTTGCTTCAATTTGTAACCTTGTAAAATAGATCAAAGAGTATGTTCACGATTCTCAAAAAGTCCTATTAACATGTTGGTTCAAAGTTAGAAGAAACCCTAGAGGTATGACATTGAAAAAAATAAACAAACGACCAACTTTACAAAGGGTGGTTGGTCGAGGTTGGTTGCCCCAGGGCAATCAACCAATGTAGAGGACCAGGCATGGACTAGTCGCCTAGGGCAAATAGGTCATTCAACTAGCCTCTATGTACGGAAAGATTTGACTTAGATCACAAAAAGCTTCCTAGTTGGGTTCTAAACTACTCCGAAAATACTTAGAAAATTCTAAAATCATACTGGAACATGATCTATCATAGGTTAGACATCAAACAAAGCAAAAAGAATGAAAACCTAACGAATCCTATATTAGGTCTTCTCCAAAATCGATCCGAAAGATTCATGGAAGAGCCAAAGTGAATCCCCATTCACTCTAGAGTAAAGGAGGTAGAAGAAGTAGGTTGATACAGCAACTAGAAGCCTTCAACTAGGTCTAGGCAGTAGGAGGAATCAATCATAGGAGAGAACTAGAATGAAGAAGATGACCACTAACCTTTAAGAAAGAAAATCGCCGTTCAAAAACCTTGATGTATGCTCTCCACATTGTCTTTCACCTTGAGGAGTGTTCTCTGACGAGCTCTGATGTCCTCTGATGGCTTTAGATCATAATGACACATTTTATAATGAAAACACATTAAATAGAGCTTTAAAAATCAAATTTCCAAAATTGCCCTTTTTCTCCCGAAAACCAGGCTGATTGCCTGGGGTGACCAGGGTAGGCAACCAGCCCCTAGAACTTTTGTTCCAAGAGCAAAACCAAGGCTTTGAATACCCATCTTTGCCCTAGTTCCTATTCTATGCTATAGAAGGGTCCTACCTTTTTTGGGTGCTTCTACACATGTCATCATAGTATACTTGATCCATCTACCAAGTCCGTCAACGTCCTAGTTAGATCTCCTTCCAAATCCTAACATAACTCCTAGCTCAGCATCATCTCCATCTAATTCCATTGGTTTGGAATCCAATCCAATGGTATTTGCTTGGGTGGCCCAAAATTGCCTTCTTCCTGCACTCCGGGTTTTAGGACCTACAATAAGGATTTCTGGGTTAGGATTTTGGGGGATGTCACAATATATCTAGAGTGTTTCATATATTGAAGACACTCATGAACCAGGTAGATATTGAAAGAGATGGCTTTACCTGATACAAAGACAAAATTTATTTGGTTTATGATAGATTGGAGAAGGGGTTTCAACCAATTTGCAAGGCATTTAGTTGGAGAAGGCTTCTTGTTGTTGTTGTTGTATGCGTGTATCGTATTTTCAAAAATTCATTATATGTAGATGGACTTCCCAAATGGGCCTGAAATAGACTTTGTTGGGTTGGCAGTGGTTCATTATGTGCACTAAGGTCTTTTTTGTAAATATCCAAAAGTAGAAGGTCTTGTATGTAATTATATAAAGTTGAAGGGGGGGCTTTTAGACTATGCTTCTTCACTACTTGAGTCATACTAGGACTTCCGAATTGATTTAGGCCAAGAGAGAGGAGTCACGATCAAATCAACATTGCACTGGGGTTGCCTACATAAGGATATCACTAGGAGGGGGCATAAGATGCTAGAGAAACCCTCCCTTCCCCCTCCAACAGTTTTGCTCCACCCTCTCTCTCCTACAGCTTTTGTCATTACCCCCCCCCCCCCCCCAAAAAAAAAAAACCCACCAATGTGATGTCTAGGGTTTTGAATCGAGAAGTTGGGATTGCACCATAAGAACTTCAAGAGGACCCAACACAACTTAGTAGAGGAAGAACCATTATTTGTTGGAGGAGCAACACTTGAGACTCTCAAGCATTCAATTTTCCTTTTTTTATTCGAATTAAATAATTCGAGAGGATATGAAGCAATCGATCTTTTCTACTACACATTCAAATCAGTAGGATATGTTACTAGGATGAGAATTTTGTAACAACTATCCTGTATAGATATCCTTGAGACCCCATGGAGATGATATATTATCTCAAGGGAGAAAAAAATGTGGGTCACTCCTAGGTTTCCCCATTGAGACAGGAATCTTTCTAATACTACGAGATGTTTTTGGGTCATACCCAACAAGACTGCTCTTCCTTTGATGGATTTGTGGTTGTCCTATATGATGCCTAATTCTAAAAATAATCACTGAGCCATCATACTTGTCAGTGTTGCTTCTTAAAGAGACACTTGATTAAAGCCTTCTCCAAAATTGGTTTGGAGGGTCTCATAATCTAGCGTTAATTTTTTACCAAGATAATAGACCACTTGCTCTTCCCTGTTTTCTTTATCCAATTGTATTATCATGGACCCCACAAAGTTGTTAGGGACAAATGCACAACCATGAAGAAGAACACTAGCAAAACACACTCAAGGAATTTAATATGGTTTGGCAAAATCGCCTACGTCCACGCGAGAGAAAGAGGGTTTTCACCAATTCCTCACTCCACTCTTACAACTTACAAAGTTTTGCCCTTTTCTTGCACTTCATCTTGGAAATCCCGTAAAGACTCTTTATGTGAAATCCCCTGAATTTCTAACCTTTTAACCCATGGTTTCAAGACCGCAAACCCAAAACTCGAGTACGCAACAACTGTGGACCATTCGAGTTGAGCCTAAAGGTTTGGAAATAGACCCCATGGTAATGGATGACCCTAGTGATGACTCGACCACTCTCCTAGATTTTAAGAGGAGAGAGAAAGTTAATCACAAAGGCATTAAAAGAGATTTTTCCACGTTCGACAACCGACGAAGGAAAATCCAATGACGAAGTAAATATACCCAAACATAGGCACTTGAAAGACCTTTCAAAGAAGCCAAAAATCACCGGAATCGGACCTTGGTTGAGAGGTCAACCAAGGGCTGGTTGATCAGGCCAGTTGACCACCCTAGTTCGACCGCCCATGCCAAGTTCGGGGCAGTTTTGGGAAAACGGGTTTAAAACCCTTATTTTATGCCTCCACTCATCATAGAACATATTTTCTAATGCTAGAGTGGGGCTGAGGCTTTGAGAGAAGAGGAAACCAAGGGAGATTGTGGATTATTTCCACGCGGCATCGCTTCGAGGCTCAAGTCATCGCGGTAACGCCAAGAAAGGTGAGTGTTCTTAAAACCTCCACTCTTTAACCTAATGGGTTTCTTATTCATTGAATGCTAGGTTTTGGTGGTTGGGGTTAATAGAATGCAATGAATGCTTTATTTTACTTCTTTTTATGTCTCCATTTGTTTTTTAGATGATTTTGCAAATCATTGCGATCAAATTCGTTTTGAACCTCTCAGAGACACCCGTGGGCATTCGCAAAAGCCGAATTTGGGGCTTTTCGTTTGAGGCTTAGTTGGAATGAATTGTTGGAACTTTTAGGCCCATTACTATTAATTAGAAAACCCCAAAGTCCACTTCAATCAGATTTCAAATCGGAAGCAAAATATGAATTTTTTTCTCAAAACTAGGTTGATGGTTGGCTGACCGGCCGTTTAACCGGTCTTGCAAGCCTATGCAGCCGGCCATTCAATTGACCTTATCCGGGAAGTATATTTTGGACCTCTTTTGAACCCCAATTGGTTCCCAATTGATACTTACTCTTTCTCTTATGCAAATAGGGTTATTTTGGGTCTAATTACATAATTTTGGGTGAGCATTGTGAGACTTTTGAGAGCATAACTAACTTGAAAGGTGAGGAATATACTTCACCATATCTTTAATGCTTGGTAATGTTTAAATTTCATTATTGATATCTTGTTTTACTTTTGATATTTTATATCTTGTGATTTTGTGTGTGAATTTGCGCGAATGAAAAGTAAGAAAGTGTGGTTGTCTATATTTCTTTTTGAATCTTGTGGTTGATGATATGAGAATGTGTGGGATTGATTTTGAGACTTAGTTTTCTTGTATTTATTTACCAACTAGGGTTGTGGGTGACCATTACCCTTGTGACCTTATATGAATATGCATTTAGACCTAAGTGCATGATGTTAATTGTCTAAAAGTGTTTGGCTAGACAACCTCATGAGTACTACTACCCTTCCGGTAGGGGTATTGAAAATGGTTAACCCGGGATGTCAGTGGATGGGTTCCCACTACCATCATGAGATGATAGGGTTGCATATAATAGATAAGGGCTCATGGGGACTCAAGACCGGTAACCAATCTGTGAGGACATGGAGAGCATCTTGTCCATTATATATGGATGACCATAGGGTTGTGAAATGGAATCCAACAGATGCCTCATGTTGAGGATCCCATTTCTAGGTGGATAAGGATATCGGACCAACAGATGCCTCCCGTTGAGGAATGATATCCGGACCATATGTAGTACGAGATCGTATGATTATGCATTGGGCCTAAAGTAGTCCTTGACACACACCAGTTATCATGCCAAACGGTGATGTAAGAGAGTGGTGACTTATATCCCTAGCCATGGATTGATGTGACTTAACCCAAAAACCACAGAGAACCCAATAGACGTCTCTTGTTGAGAGAGACTGAATGAGACAGCCCAGAGGAGACTAGTGTACAACTTAATGTGTGTCTATCATAGAGACTTCATGATAGAGTTAAGAGCATAACATCATATTCATTCATTAGTCATATCATTAATTATGTTATCGTTATTAATCATATATGTGTGATGTGGGAATTTGTGAACCGATGCATGATATGATGTTAAGTTGACATCACTGAGTTCTATTGAACTCATTTATTTTATATGTATGTTTCTTTTAGATTATTCTGCAAGTTATGAGGACTTCATTCAAATGGAAGATCCGTTGCCAGGCAAATTATCATAAAGGAGTGACTGGAGAGGAAGTGGACTCGCATGGAGCTTCGTGCCCATGCTAGGACTACTCCTATGGAGCTAGACTCCAGTAGGGAACTACTAGAGCTATGAGATTCAATAGTATATTTCATTGCATTATTTTACATTTATACCCTTATATCCTTCGAAAAATGAGAGGGCATCTTCTATCAAGACACTTAATTATTTCCGTTGCAAAACTATTCTTTTCTTTGAAACTTTGATATTCTCTTGATTAATAGTAGTTAAACTTTTAACTTTAGTTAATGGATGACTGTAAACATTGATATTTCAAACTTTATAACTTTAGTATTTGAACATGATTTATTACTTGTCCTTGGATTACAATATATCATATGTTTGTATGGGTTTGTCACTAAACCTTGGTCTTGTAGTGTATCCCCCCCCCCCCCGGTGTATTTGGGTATGACCGGATCCTGCTGGGTAGGGTGTGACAATTTATAGGGAAACCTAAAACCCTAATCTCTATATAATTACAATTCTACCTTTGTACATGTAATTAACTCAAAAGTCCGTTTCAATTACAAGTACAAGCAAACTATAATTATATGACCCGCAGAATGCAAGACATACTCAACCCGAACAATCTCCACCTTTGTTGTTCTACATCTACCTTGAAGAAAACCATTGTTGGCGTTTAATCTACAATCACCTACATGTATTCACCACACCTTACCACATGGCCCACATCCCCTCTAAGGATGTCTTTCGTGATCACCATCACCTGAACCAGCATGGTGCACACCCCCACCTGAGGTGTCCCATACAGCTCATCACCGTTGTATGATGTGACTTGACTCCACATCTCCTATTGTTGTAGCCCGCTCCAAGAGATCACCACCACTCACCAAATTTGAAGTGAAAGTCACCTGCTTCTTTTCAAATTTGCCATTGTTTGATGCTTGAACAACTTGCAACTTCCATCCACTTGTAACCCTTTGCCCGAGTTTCAACCTGAGGTCCACCTATTTCAACACTACCAACAAACCTGTATAGTTAACTTGATTTGTGTCCTTCATACCTTCCTCAACACTACCAACAAACCTGTACAGTTAACTTGATTTGTGTCCTTCATAACTTAAATATTCGTTGATCTCAAACGAATCCATAATTATGAAGTGCCCAACACCTAATCCTGTATCAAAACGTTAAGAGCAAATCCTAGTGGAAACAATTTGTGCCAAACAGATCAGATAATAGGAGAAACATAAATAATCTGTTCCTTATGTTTTCCTCACCACCGAACTCCCTTCATATATTATTCCTCTCTTCAGATTATGTTCTCCCAACTCAAAGATAACTTCATTATTTAAAAAAAAAAAAGAAATGATAAAAAACAACTTCAAACATGAAGCAATCATGCCACTTTAAATGTCCCTTTGTTTTTCTCTACTCACGATCTAAAGTGAACTTCTTTTTTGTTGACAATCTCAACCAAATCCTCCTCCTTTCTTTCTTTCAACTAAATCCAGCGTTCAATTGCTTGATTACTTCTTACCATATGTTTTCACTTCACTCTAGGCGCATTCTTCTTGGCAGGCCGTCTGCCCAAAAGGCGAGTTGTTGGTTTTCAATGGCTAGTTCCCAACGGTCATATCCTGAAACAACGACCCGTTTGTGCCAAAATATGTGAGAGATCTGCTAGGACACAAACCTTGGGCCATAAGCTCCACTATAAAACCCACCCATCTTGAGAATTAAAACCTTACCTTATGCACTTATTACACATAATTACAAGTGATCAAAAGCTGTTATTTTCTCATAAACAAACTGTTCAAGCCTCTCACCTACTGTGTTCATCATTGAGGAACTATTCCATGGTGATTAAGCCAATGATTGTTCATTTGTGGCTTAGTGATTGAAGGCTAATCGGGAAATCATCAATTCTGAAGTGTTGCGACCCTATCCAAAGTTATGCATACACTCCATCTTGCATCACATTCACTCAAGGGATAAGATGTCGCACCCCTTGATAGGTAATATCTTACCTTGTATTTTACCATTGCTATAATTATAGTTTTAGGTAGAATTAGAATTGTAAAGGGTACTCTTCCCTTAGTAACATAGGTTGTAAGGGTTTGTTTCTCTACACACTATATTGAAAGATAAACACTAGTGAAATCTCTCTCGAGGTCTAGAGAGGAGCGGACATCGACTTGATAAGTTCAACCACTATAACAATTCTCATGTTGTGGATTCTCGAATTGTCTCTCTTTTTCTAATTAAATTTTTAATTTGCAATTATAGGATTAAACAAATCAACTAGTAGTAACGTATTCACCCCTTTGAAATCCCATATAATCCTAACCAAGAAACACGTATAATAGGTCCAAAAACCTGCAATGCGAGTAGAAGACAATTGTGGCCCATCTAGATTGAGACCATTGGATTAGAACCTGAACCAATGGAAGTGGATGGTGAATATGATAAATTTGAAATTTTGCTAAGTCTTGGAAGAAGAAATGACTTAAACATTGACAAACTAGGAAAATGAATTAGGAGTTCATAGCCAGCACTTTTAGAAAGTCCCAAAGATCATGTAAGAAACCCTCAAAATGTGGGTTTAATGTTGAAGAAGACCCTCGAAGAAACTGCCCTTGAAACTCACTTCTGGAGTAATTTTCAAGGGTAGGGTCTCTTGGGTATGCCTCTCGAACAACCCTACCCAGGCAACCCATCATGGTGCCCGCGAGTAAGGAAAGGGTAATTTCAAGATTTAGTGTTTCAACTCCCTATTTAATGAGATTTTTTTACCTAAAATGCATTATTATGCTCCTCAGCCATCAGAGAATGTTAGACCATGTTAGAGAGATCGTTGCAAAGAAGGAGAATATTGTGGAGATCGTCTGGAAAGTTATCCATGTTCCAACTGCGATTTCTAAGGTTAGTTAACTCCTTTAGTCTTGCTCATCTTTGTTTGATTCCTTGTTGTAAGTAGAACTTTGTGGAGAGATCCATAATTATGGGGAACCTAAACCCTATTTTTATTTTGTTGTGGAGTGATTCTAGAATCACTCTAATTAACCGATTTCTTCTCAAATAGATTTCGGAGAGACCTAAATTGTGATTAGATAGATTATTGTTCAGATTCATGTTTTTGAATGTTTGTTGTGGTTAGATCTTGTCCTTAGGAGTTTTTAAAACATTATTTTTGCTCTAAAAGTTGTTTGGAACCCAAATTCGTAGCTATCTATTTATTTTGTTGGTTGCTATTTGCACTTGGACATGGGTCTCCTGGCAAAGGTCTCCCGAGCTACCCATCCTCGCTCTACCCATGGGATCGTACCCTAGGGTCGACTAGCAAGGGTCTTCCAAGCAACCCTTGCTAGTACTGTTCAAGTGAAGGGGTCTCTCAAGCAATCCCCCTTGGAGCAACACCCCCCCCCCCCCCTTCAAGCAACCCATCCCCTTGCCTGTTTTGGTTTCGAATCTACTTTCGATGTTTGACTTGTAGGGTTTTTCTACAACTGAACCAGCATGTAAATAGAACTATTTGGGAAGTGTTAAGCCATCTTTCCTTTCACTTTGAAAATGTTATAGACTACTTGAAAGGTGAGGACATTCATTTATATATGTTTATCTTTAAATTCTAGATGATCTCAGACTTGCATATTGACTTGTATATTGTTGTTTTATGACTTTTACATTCATTTTATATTTTGAAAATGCTAGAATCATGTTTAATTATTGCCTTGCTAATTTGTAATGTGTAGTGGTTAAGTTTGAAATAAAAATGGACTTGACTTGGGGCTGTGGTACAACTATTGCCCTAGGAACCCTAGTATGGACATATAGTTTAGGTTGCACTTCTAGGATGTCTAGATGAACATGGTTAGGTAACCCCATCATGTCATTACCCTATCTGTGGGGGTATTGATGTTGGGTGACCCATGGCTGTAGGTTAGGGTGGTGGGTGCTTAAGACTAGTAACCAACCCCTAAGAGGACACAACCACATTGTGGGGGCCATTCATTGGTATGGTTACATATGGTAGGGTTGGGCCCATGGGTACTCAAGACCGGTAACCAACCCGTAAAAGGACATGAGAGCTTCCCACCCCTATCATATGTTAGTGAGCAATAGGGTTAAGAGGAGGTGTAGTTTGAGTTGGCTAGAGCCATAGGATACATTGACTCTAGATAGGGAAGGATACTAAATCGAATGAATGGTGCCAGGGGTGAGGAACCTAGAATGATATGATTAAGTAAATGACTTGCATTGGGCTAGGTACTACCTTGACATGCGCTAGTGCTCATGCCAATGGTCATGATGAGAGAAGTGTGTCCCTCATCCCCAACCATGGTTGATGATAGGATAGTGTATCCCTATACCACGGTCGTGACACCCAATGCAAGTGAAGCCATTGGGTTCTGTGTGAGACTACCCAGAGGAGGCTGGTGTCATAACTTAATGTGTGCATCTAGATAGAGACTTGCATCGGTTAGAGTATAGGAGCATTATCTCACTGCATTGCATATAATATCATATTATCATAAGTTTTCTCATGTTGTGAATGGTGAATATATATATTGGAATTGACTCACCGAGTTCTTTCGAACTCATCCTATCACACCCCACCCGATGGTGTGGGATCTGCCCTACAACTTGTGGGTGTGATCAACAACCACAAGATATCCGTTACACTATCAGTAATAAGGCACACAATCCCATAATCAAAAGCAAGAATAAGCAGTTTATTAATTAATAAAGGAAATAAAGATTCCAAATCCCAAATGAATTCCAAGAGGATCTAAAAATAAGAATGTATAAGCGGAAGCAAAAATAAAAAATGTCACATTATTGTTTACAATTCTCCTTAAGCATTTTATCAATTTTCTCTTCTAGTCACTCTAAGAATGGGGTCATGAGTCCCTCTTTCATCCCTTTATCCCAACAACAAATAACCAGAGTTCTATTCCTGTCAATGGGTGTCGTAAGAGCACTCCATGAATCTAGAGGAAGCTTTGTGCTAATCATAACTAGCTCCCACAGGCGTCTCCAGCATCTCTTTAGTGGAGTTCTCCCATTGATACAGGGCTTCTTTTGTTCTTGCTTAGCCATTTGAGAAGAAAACAAGAAATCACAATGAATGAATTGTAAAGAACTCAGTAAGGCTACAATCACATAGATATACCTCGATCACATAAAATTAGTGAAATGAACAATGGAATGATATATCTAATTATACAAGTCTCTATCTTGGTTGACGTGCATTAAGATATACACCAATCCTCTTTGGGTAGGTCTCATTACTCTAATCCCTCACAGGCTGGCCGGGTAAGGGGTATGGTCTACATTAACAACCATGGTTGGGGTATCAGTCCACACTCTCTCAGCACAACCATTGGTCTGAGTACTGGTGCACGTCAGAGATTCTAAACCCAATGAAAGGTCATATGATGACACACTACATGTGGTTCATATACCTTTCCTCGTCCCTAATGCCCTTTTGGTGTAGTATCCTTCTCCACATAGGAATGCAAATCCTGACGGACCGATTACCTCTGTTGGACAACATTTCTTAACCCTATGGTCATCCACATATACTAGGATGGATGCCTCTCATGTCTCCTCGTGACACCTAAAGCCATCTTTTGGATGCCCTTGAACCCAACCTTAACACATGCAACCCTATCACGGCATGATAAACAGTGGGCCATTGTGTCTCCTCATGGAGTAGTTACCTCTATTGGAAGCCCACAAGACCACGTCACTGGCTATCACAGTCACTCAGCTTCAATTACCCTGCTGAAAAGGTAGTAGCTTGTATGGGTAACCTAACAATGCATCTAACATCCTAGTCATAAAGAACAACAACTAAGGAAGTGCAAGAAGCACCAAGGATAGTGGTCCAGACCACAGCCCCTAATGTTCAAGGATAAGGATACCAATCCAGGTATTCCCTAAGTCAAAGGCACACCATTATCTTTCATCATATATTGAAGTAAAACATAGTAATCATCATTAATAATAAATAATTAGTAATTGATCAAGCATAATAATAACTACAGTAAGTTAAAGAGTTATAAACATGCTTAGAATAATAAACAAGTTAACACAACAGTCAGTCCAAATTATATATGTAATTGTGTCCTTATCTGTCTTAGTGAAAAAACACAGATAGATGTCAAGATTCTCATAATCAAACACTCTAGTACGTCCCAGTAAACCCTAGATTTATGTTCATCAAGTTACTTTTAGGTTTAGGAATCAAACTGAGTTGAAACAACCTCAAAACAAGTTTTGGAAACCAACCGGTCACTTAGGCTAGTTGTTTGAGCCGGTTGCTTAGGGTAGTTGGTCCAATCGACCGCCTTAAGCGACCTCCTTAAGCAACCGCCAACTTTTCTTGCAGTTTTTCAAGTCCAAAATTCAGGCTTTTGATCACCCATCTTCGGCAGATTTTGAGATGATCTCAAGCCTAAATCACATTCCCAGAGCAACCTCGAAGCCTCTCCAATATCAAGAAACAAAAATACAAATCTCGACAAGGATCTGAGAATTAATAACTCTCTTTGGAAATCACTGCCATTAAAATAGATATGAGATCTATTCTCCCGATGATCTTAGCAAAAACGAGAGAATAAATAATCTTCATCTCCAATCATCTTCCAGCAAAGATTGAAAGAAAATTATTCTCTAGAGAGGAGAGAACTAACAGAATAAGAGTGTAGTTAACTAACCTTTCTCCCAAAAAAAAAATGAAGACTAACATTCTAGGATCTAAAAGTCAATGAAGTCTCCATGAGATTCTCTGTGGATCGAGGTCTTTCTTCTCCAACACATGTTCTTTGATGTTGCAGTCATCCCCAACAGTCTATAGCATTAAAATAATGTGAAAATAGGGTTTAGGGGGTTTTAATAGAGTGTTGGAGGGCGAAAAGGCATTTCTAGATGTATTTTCCATTCACCAAAGGTGGTGATTGCTTTGCCAATCAACCACCTTAGGCAACCGTCCCTAGTACTTTTCAGTACTTGAGCATTTTGCACCCCCGGTTGATCCCTAATACTACTGTAAGCTTAAACATCATGTAGGAGGCTCTTACCTTGCTCATTGACATCTTCCAACCTTAACCTTGACTCTCTCGCTAGATATCCACCTGCCCAATGCATCTAACTTTTAACTGGATCTTCTTCTGGTTCTAAATAAGGCAGATTCTTCATCTAGATCCATGGGCTCTAGGGCAGAAACATGGGCTTTGATTTGGATGGCCCTGAACTTTTTCCACCTAGAGGCTTGAGTACTCGAACCTACAATCCAAATTTTGGGTTTGGATAATGAGGGTTATTACATCCTCCCCCCCCCCCCCTAAAATGAAATTTCATCCTCAAAATTGCAACATACCTAGGTGACCGAAAAGATAGGGATATTTGGCTCGCATCTCATCTTTTTTCTCCAAAGATGATTCTTTCCTCAATGTTATTCCTCCATCTAGTCTTCACCAGAGATATGGTTTGATTTCTCAATTGCTTGTCCTTGCGGTCTAGGATCTTTACAAACACTTCTTTATAAGTCAAATTTGCACTCAAATCTCCAGGTTCTTGTTGGAGAAGATGTTCTGAATTCGCTAAGCACTGCCTTAACATTAAAACATGGAACACATCATGTACACCAGCTAATGAAGGAGGGAGAGCTCACCTATAAACAACTGGCCCAACGTTCTCAGTGATCTCAAAAGGTCCAATGTATTTGAGGCTAAGCTTTCCTTTAATATTAAATATCATAATGCCCTTCATTGGTGACATCTTCAAGAAAGCCCACTCACCAACCTGAAATTCCAAATATGTCCTTCTTTTATCTGCATAGGACTTTTGTCTGGATTGTGCAGTCTTGATCTTTTCTCTAATCATATCAATGGTAGTACTCGTGGTCTCAATCAAATCTGGACCAAGAACACGTTTCTCTCCAACTTCATCCCAATAAAGAGTTCTACAAGTATACCCATACAAAGCTTTAAATGGAGTCATTCCAATCACCAACTGATGAACTGTTCAGCAGCATCCACTTGCCTTCCCATCAAGATCATGTCCCATGCAGTTATCTTTATCATAATCAACAAGACCAGAATCCTCATTAGGACCCTTAAGTTTCTCACTGGTAAAGTTAGCCTATCGTGAATGATAAATTGGGAAAGGAGCAGAACAGAAGAAGAACTTGCTATTCCATCCCTTGTTACAATTTGAAACTGAACCCTGAGGGAAGACCCTATGGCTTGTTCATGTTTCTGGCAAGGTACACCTCTTACAAAAGTGAAGCCATTCCCTCTGCTCAGCAATCTTCAATTGAAAATAATTTCTGAAAGAAGAGAGAGAAGGACATCTACCAAGACCCTGGACAAAGATCCCAAAGCTGAAAAGGGATCCCAGCTGTTGGAGAGAGCTGGCTATGACAAATTTTGTGATGGTCCAACATGAGTGGAGCCCACGCGCACAAGGGAACTCTGAATCCACTCAATAAACAATCTACGTAGACAGCAATCTCAGTCGGCCTAGCATGGAAGACACGCTACATTTAGACCAGGAATCCTATTTCTCACATCCTCTAGGAAATTTGTACTTTGCTGTAAGCCCAGTTTGATTGGGGAAAAAAAAAAAAAAAGCTTCTTAAGCTTGGTCGGAGTTATTACAGAAGGAGACCACCCAGGAATTTTATACTTTGCTGTAAGCCCAGTTTGATTGGGGAAAGAAAAGAAGAAAAAAAAAAGGCTTCTTGAGCTTGGTCGGAGTTATTACCGAAGGAGACCGACCACTCAGGGCCAGCAGTTTTGGCGTTAAACCTGGGACGGTTTCTAATATGAAGTAGTTCACAGAGGTCAAGATTAGAGACATACGATACGCTGAGTTTCTTTCTTTAGCGTATTCCCAAGTAATAATTGATCAAGAGTGATGTTAAATTCAAGGGAAAAATTAAATGTTGATCATCCCAAGACCAGAGGTCAGCCAAAGATTTGAAGAATGATCAAAGATCAGGTAATAAAGTCGCGAATGAAAGTTGTACATAGGTAGGTAGTTAGGCCGATCACCTCCAAGTGCTCAGGATGGTTATCTCCTACACATGGGTGCCTGGTCAGACCCAATCAAGTTGTAAGCCAACCATTTTGAGCTAGTTTCAATAATCAAGTGAACTGATCATCATCCAGGACATGGCTGATCAAATAGCATACTGGAATTCACAAGTTGATCGCTCACAAGACAACCCAAGGTGATTTAATGCCTGAACTTTGACTGGGTGAGCTGCAAGGAAATATAAATAGAGTAAGTGCTGAAGCAAAGGTATAACAATAACAACATAACACTCAATTCACTTAAGGGAGTTCATCCTACATTCCGCCATTAAAGGTCTCTGCAACTCTTATAGACGTCTCATTTTTAGTCGATTGACTTGATTATCGGAGGCAAATTGCCAATCTTCCCGACCAGCCCACTTCTAACGATTTGTTCTGAGTGATTGCAAGGAATTGCAACTGGAGAAGAAGTTCATTGCAAGTGTCTGGTTCGAGTGGTTCGTACACTCATATTGGTTCGAGGATCTGACCTCAGTGGAAGGTTGCACACCAACAGAAACCAATGTATATAAGGGAGTAAATGAATAACCGAAATTCGCTCTCGAATTCATTTCCACATGCGTTTAGGGGTATTTGAATTCGTCCGATTACTAATAGGATGTTGATGTGGTATTACCCCTTTCTAACCCGTTATTTTCTATCATATAAAATTATCCGATTAAATTACTTATTTGGATTTGTTTTTCTTATTTTATTTTTTTTTTTTACTTGAAATATGTGAATATTTTTCTAGATTTTCTGGTAAAATAACTATCAAAATTGTAAAATTCTTAAATTTTAAACATAACCCTCACAAATAAAGTGGTAAAATGTTACCAGTTAGATGAAAACTTGTATTCAATCTATATTCATTGTCATTTAAAATAATCTATTTAAGAAAATAATTATCCGATTATCATTCAAATCAGGCTGAATCCGTCCCAAATCCGATAGGATATTATCCAAATTCGTCCGAATATAATAAAAAGTGGATATGGTATTACCACTATCCAATCCGAATCCGATCTGTTTACAACCCTAAATGTATCCCAAAAGACCTTCAATTATCTACCACTGTATCCTATGTCTCTGATCTAATTCAACACAACTCGGGTGGTTGATGGACCTTCAAATTTACCCACCCATTTTGCCCTTTTAATCTCTCATATTCCAGCCTCTTCTTTTTTTTTTTTTCCGTTGAAAAAAAAAAACATTTTATTAAAGCCTTACAAATAGTCTAAAAAGGTCATTTGTGTCCAACTCACATCATCTCGCTAATACCATGGTGAGAACTTTCGTCAAAATTTGCCGTTTTGCTACTTGGAAAAACTGCCGAACCAGTGAATATCGCAAGTGTTAAGAGATCCATAATGACATCTGAAGATAGTACTGTAAATTGTCTGCAGTGGTCCATATGGTCGAAATCTCCCACTTGTTTAGTCAACGTATATATTGGAAACCTTCAATAAATTGCTTCAGAATAGCTTTCAATTTGTTAGAATCCGTGCTGAGACCAAGCATACATAGCCAATGTTACTTCTCCTGAAGAACCCCCAGCAGCAACCTGTCCTTTGCCTAATGTCATCCGAAACTCCTGCACACAGCAAGATTGTGTTACTATGTGGAGTAAATTTTTGGATTACCCTGCATAAACACACATTAGTTGCCCTTAATTTAGGTCTCTTGTCCAGGTACCACTCCACCCCAGTTGGATTGAGGTTTGTAAGGAATCTTAAAATTAATTAAATCTGAAGTATTTCATTTTATTTATAGATATAGACTGTTACACAGGAAAAGAATAAACCATTTACAAAGTGTCATCTGGCATACTATGAAATTCCCTTAATACCCCCCCCCCGGCAAACTTAAGCTCCCATCAAAGAGATTAAGTTTGGTACAAAGAGAATGAAAACGAGGAGTGGGAAGAGGCTTAGTAAGCATATCAGCCAATTGCTCCGAAGTAGAAATAAAACGCACAAGAAGATCCCCATGAGACACCTTTTCCTTAACAAAATGGAAGTCAATTTCTACATGCTTCATGCGGGAGTGAAAATCAAGATTAGCAGGCAAATAAGCAGCACCAACATTATCACACGATAATGTAGGAGAACAAGGTAGCAAAATATGTAACTCCTGCAAAAGAGATTGGATCCAAGTTAATTCGGTTGTAGCTAAAGCAAGAGCACGAAATTCTGATTCAGTGCTTGAACGAGCAACCACAGTTTGTTTACGAGACTGCCATGAAATAAGGTTGGACCCTAAGTAAATGAGATATGCACCCGTGGACTTGTGGTCATCCACACAGCCAGCCCAATCTGAGTTGGAATAAGCATTTAGATCAATACTAGAGTGCTGATAAAGTTGTAAACCGTAACAAAGAGTTCCTTTAATATAACGAAGAACACACTTGGTAGCCATCCAATGAACATCACTTGGACAAGACATAAACTGGCAGAGTTTATTCACGGAATAGGCAATAGGCCTTGTTAATGTGGCATATTGCAGTGCCCCTACCACACTTCGATATTCAAATGGATCAAACAACGGTAGGCCATCACACGAGACAAAGAGGAGGAAGAGGCCATTAAAGAACCACTCGGTTTACAATCAATCATATTTGTAAGCTGAAGAAGACTAAGCAAGTATTTACGTTGAGATAAGAGAAGCCCATTTGCACTTGGAGTGAGATCTATACCAAGAAAATAATGAGCTGGGCCTAAATCTTTAATAGCAAATTCCTTAGCAAGAGAATCCAATAAAGTCTTAATAGAAACAGCAGAAGAGCTCATAACCAATATATCATCTACATATATAAGAACATAAACAGGGACCAACGAGCAACTCTGTAAAGCAATAATGAGTCAGTATTGGACCCAGTAAAGCCCAGCGTCTCCAAGTAGGTACTGAGCCTAAGAAACCAAGCCCGTGGTGCTTGCTTCAAGCCATGCAAAGATTTGCGTAGTTTACATACATATTCGGGATATTGAGCATGAAGATAACCTATGGGTTGAACCATATAAATGTCTTCAGAGATAGTACCATGTAGAAAAGCATTGGTTACATCAAGTTGATGAATAAGCCAATTATGGGATACAGCCAAAGAAAGCAACAGCCTAATTGTGGTGGTCTTAACGATTGGACTAAAAGTTTCAGAGTAATCAATCCCATATTCTTGAGCAAAGCCCTTAGCCACAAGTCTCGCTTTATAACGCTCAATATGACCATCTGATTTTCGTTTAACCCGATATACCCATTTACGCCCAATAGGAGTACGCCCAGGAGGAAGAGGAGTTAAAGTCCATGTTCCATTAGTAAGAAGGGCATTAAATTCTAAGTCCGTTGTAGCATGTCACTCAGAATATTTGATAGCTTGAGAATAACAACTCGGTTCAATATCTAGAGAAGCTAACAAAGCCTTGGGGATAGGATATTTAGTAGAAATCATGCTACAAGGCAAACGAGAAATGCGAGAGCCATCCATACTACGAGTTACCATTGAATGAATACGGAGAGAAACAACAATTGGGGAAGAAGAAATCTGTAAAGGCCCAGCTGAAGAAGACAAAGACCCAGATAGAGAAGGCACAAATGCCAAGGGCTGCTCATTAAAATTCTGTTCAGCCACATTCTATACAGGTAAATGCTGCTCAACCAAAGGTTGTAAAGATAAATTCTGCTTGTTGGTAATACATCAAAAGTAATTCAATTCAATTAATTGATGGGGGAAAGATTCCTTACCTGGATTCGCTTTCCCTTACTTGAAATATTCGCAGCGGAAGTCTAGATCCACGTTCTCGTTCCACCACCAAAGATTTACCGGCGAGATTCCACAATCACTGGGAAAGGGAATAATATCCACAACCCAAATGCCGTGGATTAATGGAATGAAGATCAAAAACTAGGAAAGGAAAAATTTCCAAGCCTGCGATTCTAAGAGAGAGGGAGAGAGAGATGGAGCCGCCGTTTCTCAGAGATTCGCTCGTGCGAATGAATCACTCAGTTACTTACTCACTAATGCGATGGTTACCAAAATATATAACCCTATTTTGTAACCGCCCTAATAGTGAGTTTCCAATATTGCCCTTGGGCATTTAATTTATTAATCAAATTAATAAACTCCAACAGCTCCCACTTGCACAAGGGCAAGTGTTAATCTTTCAATGTGTCCTGACACACTTGTATATCCCAGATATACACATTCAATCTCTCTGCTATGTATCCCGAGATACATAGACCTCTTGTGTCCCCGGACACACATGCATATCCCGGATATACATATATATTGATCTCTTCACTATGTATCCCAGATACATAGACCACCCGTGTCCCGAGACACTAATATCCACAATCATACTGGCAAAATGGGTTGTGCGACCGGTGATATACCTGCACACGTGAGCCCCAAACTAGAAACCTTCCTGAAGGCCGTAATGGCACATCACTCATAGAAACAAATCAAATAAGCATTAGTATAACACAGTGTCCTAGGTTTATTCAAACTCACCGGACTAAAGGTATCTCGATCCCTCCGAGAGATCACCTTCTTGTCCTTAAAATGTTCACTACCGTAACACATACGGATTGGCGCCCGGTAAACACTTTTTAGGGTGCGTTGAATCAAACATTTCCCTTTCGCCCTGCACCATCACTACACTTAGGATTGACTCCTTTCCCGGTAGTGCCCCTTTAGGTCGAATCAATCATGACCATAGGTAACACCCCAAAGTAGCCACATCAACCCTTCGTTTCCTGATGTCGTCGACAGTCGCTAAGAACACTAATGGACCATAAGGTCCAGGACTCACACAATGAGAGGAGCAGGGATCCATCCTCTCATTTCCAATGATCGCTAAGCACACATAGTATGATATATGTGCTATGGTGGAGCATTCTATATACAATAGAACGTATGTCCATCTCAACACCATACAGGTCTTAGTCCAGTCGCAACCCCTTGCGCCTAACCCGAGTTTCTTTATTGTCGCCACCCTAGCGCCACATAAAGTACTTGCACCTGGCTCCTATAGGCAACATGAATAGTGGGAACATTCATGTCGATTCTCTTCACAATAGAGAAACTCATCTTGATTCCAAATCAAGGCGACATCATGATTATGAATTGACCTACACAAAGTCATTCACAATCCGTCTCATCTCTGCTCGCCTCCAAGGCGCCAGAGGAGAAAGCTCGTGTGAGTGAGCCATTCTCTTGCCTATTGACATATGTTGTTTTATGCTAGAAGAAACACAATCACACAGAAAGTGAATAAAAAAAATGCTGGAATGAACTCATATTATTCATTAATAAGAAAGTCTCAGTACAAAAATAAGTCACAATCTACGCAAGCCCAAGGATTTTACATGAGAAATAAAAACATCCTTGGCTATAGGTTTGGTAAGAGGGTCAGCTACCATCAAACTAGTAGATATGTGCTTAAGTACAACTTTCTTTCTTGATGTAATGTCTCTAACAAAGTGATATCTCAACTGTATATGTTTGGTCTTCCCATGATACTTGGAGTCCTTGACATAGCTAAGAGCTGCCGTACTATCACAGTAGACAAGGGCAGCCTCTTTGGATGTCATCACAATCCCAGTATGTCGAAGGAATCTCCTCAACCAAACAGCCTCTTGAACCGCAGCTGAGCATGCCACATACTCTGCTTCCATGGTCGAGAGGGATATACAAGCCTGCTTCTTGCTACACCACGAAATGGCCCCGCCATTCAGCAAGAAAGCATATCCAGAGGTTGATTTGCGCTCATCGATGTCTCCAGCCCAGTCGGCATCACTATAGCCAACTAACCGCAAATCCGATCCTTGGTAACACAACATGTAGTTACTCGTTCCTCTGAGATATCTCAATATCCTCTTGACTGCTTTCCAGTGCTATATGCTTGGGTTTGATTGGTATCGACTAACCAAACCCACCGCATAACAAATATCCGGCCTAGTACACATCATAGCATACATAAGGCTACCCACTGCACTGGAATATGGAACTCTTTCCATCTTGGTTTTCTCCTCTGGAGTCTTAGGACCCATATCAAGGCTCAAATGCAAACCCTTCTCCACTGGAGTATCAATTGGTTTGCAGTTGTGCATCTGGTATCTCGTCAAGACATTGTCAATATAGGGCTCTTGAGATAAACCCAGTAATCTCTTTTGCCTATTTCTGACAATCTTGACACCAAGCACATAGCTTGCTTCTCCCATGTCCTTCATATCAAATACGAAGGACAACCATTTCATAATGGTTTCCAATAGCTCCTTGCTATTGCTAGCCATAAGTATGTCATCTACGTATAGTGTCAGAATGACATAATTATTATCAGATCTCTTGGTGTAAACACAGTGGTCTTCCTCAAGCATGGAAAAACCATTTTCCATCATAGCTTGGTGGAAGCGCACATTCCACTGTCTAGATGCTTGCTTTAAGCCATATATGGACTTCTTAAGCTTGCACACTTTGCGCTCAAGTCCATGTGCTTCAATGCCTTGAGGTTGATCCATATAGATCTCTTCCTCAAGTTCTCCATTGAGAAAAGCAGTTTTTACATCCATCTGATAAAGCTCCAAGTCCAACTTAGCAACAATGGCTAGTATGAGGCGAATTGAGGCAAACCTAACCACAGGGGAAAAAGTTTCCTCATAATCAACGCCCTCTCGTTGGGTGTAGCCCTTAGCCACTAAACGAGCCTTGAATCTCTCAATAGATCCATCCGCCTTTCTTTTGATCTTGAGAACCCACTTGTTCCCAATCGCCTTTCGGCCTGGCGGCAAGTCAATCAAGTCCCAGACATGATTAACTTTCATCGACTCCAACTCTTCCTTTATTGCTTTTAACCATTCCTTTGAGCTTGACCCCGTAAGAGCTTCCTTCACGCTCTTTGGTTCATGCTCATCGACTGAAATCATCTCACAGTCGATCTCTTCAGGAGTTACCATGTAGGCTTCATCCTCTATGTCGAAACGTCGACGAGGAACTAGCCCGCGCCCACTACGGCACAAGTGCATGTCAGATTGCTCACCATCTAAGGTAGCTATCACATCTGCACTCCCACTCCCACTAGGATCTTCTGGATGAACCCCAGGTTCATTATCCAAAATCCGAATCCCTGGAGTGACAAGACCACTATCTTGTATCTCAAAGAATTCCGATGATTCTTTGTTAACTCCTGAAAGAGATGGAAAATCATTCTTCAAGAATGTTACATCCCTAGACTCAAGTTCCGTTCTCCTCTCATTCTCATCTAGTCCAATGAAGACATGGCCCTTTGAGGGTTCAGAATATCTCACAAAGATACACTTTCTTCCTCCTGGGTCCAAGCTTTCCATATTGGTGAGAAGTAGAGTGAACATATGCTGCACATCCCCATGCGCGCAAGTAACTCAAATCTGGCTTCCTTCCGGTCCACAACTCATATGGTGTGGAAGGAACCGATTTGGTTGGAACTCTGTTGAGGATATAGGCCGTAGATCAGCAAAGCATCTCCCCAATAAGAGATGGGTAGATTTTCCCTGCGCCATCATGGATCTCACCATGTCTAGCAAGGTTCTATTCCTCCTCTCAGCAACCCCATTTTGCTGTGGAGTCCTTGGAATAGTAAGTTGTCTAGATATCCCCTTTTCATCACATAACCCTTTGAACATATCGGAGAGATACTCTCTTCCTCTATCCGTTCTAAGAGTTTTAATCCTTTTATCTAACTGATTCTCAACCAAGCTCATGAATTTCTTAAAACATTCCAGAGCTTCTAACTTATGAGAAATTAGATAAATGTGACCATACCTTGTATAGTCATCTATGAATGTGATGAAATAAGACTGTCCTTTTCTAGTATGCACATTCATGGGTCCACACCACATCTGAATGGATAAGTTCTAAAGGAAGAGAGGCTCTCAAAGCCTTTTTAAATGGTTTTCTAGTTGCTTTTCCTGCTAGACATGACTCACAAAGTTGGCAAATCGAGATAGTGAACCTTGGCCTAAGAGACCTTCTCTTGCCAACCTGTTCATTCTATCTAAGCCAATATGTCCTAGTCTAGCATGCCACAAATTAGAATCAATACACACAGTATTTTGGCAAACAAAAGCATTACTAGAATTAAATGAATAATCAATTGTATCCAATACAATGAAACCATTATCAAGAAAACCATAACCATAAACTGTATCACCCAGATACAAAACCAAAGAATTGTTTTCAAATACAACTCTAAAACCATGTCTTAAAAGATAAATAACAGAAACAAGATTTCGCCGAATGTTTGGAGCATACAACACATCATGGAGTAACAGCGTCTGGCCACCTCGCAAAACTAATTTGCATGTGCCTATGCCATGAACCTCCACGCTTGAGCTGTTCCCCATCGTTATTCTTTTGCTTCCTCTTGGAATACGACGGTATTCCACGAAGCTCGAGCGTTCCCTTGTTATGTGTTCTGTCGCACCTGAATCAACAATCCACAAAGGATTTAGTTCAGCAAGCATAGTAGAACTTGTTACATAACAAGATGAGGTATAACACACAGTACATACCTCTTGCTCAGTGCAATCACGAGCAAAATGACCAGGCTTTCGGCACTTGAAGCAAATCAAAGCTGATTTCTTCTTGCCAGCACTAGTCCCCCTTGAACGCTTGGGCCCACTCTTGTTTTTGTTCCCACCCTGGTTACTTTGCTTGGACCGCTGAGGTTGAGCTTTCTCTCTCTTGCGCTTGAAGCCTGCACTCTTACTAGTGCTAGCTTCAGCAGCAAACACATCAGTTTGAGGGGTATTGGCCAACATCCGATCCTCATCAAGCTCAAGGTGCTTGGCAGCTTGATCGAAAGTCTTGACCTCATCAGCATGAGTCAAGAAGATCTTCATATGCTCCCAAGTCTTTGGCAATGACCTGATGACTGCGGAGACCTGCTCCTCATCAGTCTTCTGGCGCCCACATGCGCTCAACTCACTAATCATGTTAGACATGATGGTTATATGCTGCCTCATGGTGTGACCCTGGCGCATCTTATAAACGTCAAAAGTGAGTCCGAGCTGGCGGCCTCTTGTGGTGGAAGTCCCTCCATACTGGAACTTCACAGCCTCCCACAAAGACTTTGCAGTCCTATGCTTCTCATAACGAAGCATCGGGTCATCCCTCATGGAGCTCGGGATTGTAATCCTGGCTACCCGGTCTTTCCTCTTCCAAGCATTGTATATATCAAGGTCCCTGCAATGCTGTGCAGTGGTACCTTCCTCAGGTGGGTTCATGGTCTGGTTTATGGTCTCCAGCATATCCTGCTCTTCCAGGAGATATTGCACCTTTCGGTGCCAGAGGTCATAATTCCTCTTATTCAGCTTATCTCCTTTAGTGAGGTCAGCAACAATGCTCTTGGTAGCAGCCATTTTTTCTAGAGATATTACATACAAGAATGAGTTCAATAAATCTAGCATAAAACACAACTCATGCAACAAAAAATCACACTAGCATAGTCAACCTATGGGATAAGCACTTAAACCAAAAGAGATGCTAAAAAAAAAAACATTCAATCAAATTCTCATGCAAACCCACATAGACTTATACATTAGCTTCATTCTGTGCAAGAAACATGATTGATAGACCCATAAATAAAAAAATAGTTTTATTAAAATAAAACATGCAATCATGTTCAAGCTATGAGGTGGTTCACACAGAACACTTCTACCTCATTAGCTCCCACTAGGCCCCATTAGGCCCTCAATGCCCAAACATCACACAGATTGTCGGGCCATTGGTGTCCAGTAAGTTAGAAACACATTCCGGAATGGACAGACCAATATCCAAAAAAAAATCCATCTCCCAGACGGACTGCCGTCTGGCCAGACGGAATTCCGTCTACCTTTTATGCCCAGACGGATGACCGTCTACCCAGACGGAAATTTCCGTCTGGCATTCTGTGTCCAGACGGATGACCGTCTCCCAGACGGAAATTCCGTCTGGGTCACTGTGACTACTCTGATAATAGACGGACGACCGTCTGGTCAAACGGTCGTCCGTCTGGTCCACAGTGACCAAAAAACGGCGATTTTTCAATTTTTCTTGAACGAAATTTTTTCAAAAAAAAAACGGTAAAACACGTTTTTTCACTCAAAAAATCATCCAAAAACACATGAAAAAAATCCAACAATAAATTTTAAACAAAAAATTATCATCATGGATTATCAATTCATGCAAATCTTCATTAGGGAAATTCACAAGGATCTCCCACTCGGATCCGAATCAAAATTAAAGGTTTCCAAAAACCCTATCAATTCTCCCATTGGTTTCGTATTAAACCCTTGATCCTCCCATTGGATCCATACAATAAAATTAAACAATGGGGTGGAACAATAAACGTGGGAACCAATGGCTCTGATGCCAATGTTGGTAATACATCAAAAGTAATTCAATTCAATTAATTGATGGGGGAAAGATTCCTTACCTGGATTCGCTTTCCCTTACTTGAAATATTCGCAGCGGAAGTCTAGATCCACGTTCTCGTTCCACCACCAAAGATTTACCGGCGAGATTCCACAATCACTGGGAAAGGGAATAATATCCACAACCCAAATGCCGTGGATTAATGGAATGAAGATCAAAAACTAGGAAAGGAAAAATTTCCAAGCCTGCGATTCTAAGAGAGAGGGAGAGAGAGATGGAGCCGCCGTTTCTCAGAGATTCGCTCGTGCGAATGAATCACTCAATTACTTACTCACTAATGCGGTGGTTACCAAAATATATAACCCTATTTTGTAACCGCCCTAATAGTGAGTTTCCAATATTGCCCTTGGGCATTTAATTTATTAATCAAATTAATAAATTCCAACAGCTCAACTAATTGTTGCTCAACAAAAGGCTGTCCAGGAAAATTCTGCTCAACTAATTCTGTACAGGAAAATTCTGCTCAACTAAATTATGTGCAGAAAAAATCTGCTTTCCCAAATGTTGTACAGGAAAATTCTGCTCAACTGAATGTAGTACAGGTAATTCTGCTCAACTGATTTAAAATGAGACTCACTAACAGATTGTACAGTAGCATTCTCACAAGAGCCATTAACACCATGTGACTGAGGGACAGCATTTGCAGAAACATCAGAAACTACTACATTCTCAGACAAAATACTAGATGTGCCAGAAGAAGAAGAAAAACACGGTACACAAGGTGGAAAAGCAAGCCAAAAATCTGAAGCAGAAACGGAAGAAGATGTGGTAGAAAAAGGAATACCAGGATAATGAAACTCATCAAATGTCACATGTCGAGAAATAATAAATTTCTTGGATGCAATATCATAACAACGAAAACCCTTGTGATTTGGACTATAGCCAAGAAATAAACATTTAGATGAGCGAAAACTGAATTTATGAGAATTAAAAGAATGAAGGAGAGGATAGCAAACACACCCAAAGACTTTGAACATGGAATAGTCAGGTAAAATACCAAAAACACATTCAAATGGAGAACGATATTGAAGCACACTAGTAGGTAATCTATTAATGATATAGATTGTTGTCACAAAAGCATCAGCCCAGAATTCAAAAGGCAAATGACTATGAGCTAACAAACTAAGACCCATATCAGTTACATGGCGATGTTTCCTCTCAGCCACTCCATTTTGAGCTGAGGTATGAGGGCAAGATAATCAATGATGAATACCACAAGAAGAAAGAAAAGAAGAAAGACTACGGTACTCACCACCCCAATCTAATTGAAAATTTTTAATCGAAGAACTAAATTGATTTTCAACTAATGCTTTGAACAATTGAAAAGCAGTAAGAACATCAGATTTCTTAGCCAAACTATACATCCAAGTATACCGTGTAAAATCATCTACAAAAATGACATAATACCTATGACCAATAGTGGACAAAACAGGAGCAAGACCCCACAAGTCCGAATGAATAAGCACTAATGGGGCTGAAGTAAAAGAAGTAGAAACAATAAATGGCAATTGATGTGCCTTACCCATTTTACAAGAATGACAAATTGTAGAAGCAGAAACAAATGATTTACTATGAACCATAGTAAGTTTTGCCTGACGAATAACACAACCTACTATATCAGCAGAGGCATGACCAAGACGCTCATGCCAAAGGGAAGAAGAAACACGAACAGCAGATAAAGCGGAACATAAAGCAACAGCAGAAGAAGAAAAATCCAGCTTGTACAAACCACCATCAACAGGACCGGTGTGCAGTATATTCCCCGAGCACGGATCCTTGATATGAAAACAATCACCATGAAATTCAAAGAAAATAGAATTATCCTCAGCAAATTGGCGAACTGAAAGAAGATTAAATTGTAAAGGCACATGAAGGATTTTGTTGAGAGAAAAATTGCCAACAGAACTGGAAACAACAGATGAACCAAAGTGAGCAATGTGCAAACCTATACCATTGCCAATTCGAACATTAGAATCCCCATCATAACTAGTAGGTCTTTGAATGGCAGAAAAATCCGGTGTTATATGGTTAGTAGCACCAGTATCAGGATACCAAGAATGTGCAAAAACAGGTGGCCATGAGTTAGTAGCCGAATAATATGCTTATGGAGTTACCGGAATAGGAGCAGGTGGCCTTTGAAAACAATGACGAGCAAAATGTTCTCCACAACCACAAATCTAGCATAAAGTGCCAAAAGAACCACCACGAAAGTTTTGATAGCCACCATAATTGTTTGAATAACCACCACGATGATTCCCTCGAAAATGACCTCCATGGGAAGATCTATTAATAGACAGAGGCCGTGAAGAAGCAACAAAGACAGAGAAAGAACTGGAAGCAAAAGCAAAATCATTCACTCCAACATTAGCCATGACATTAGTGATTTCTTGAAGAACAGAAGAAGTATGAATCTCCTCACTAAGCAAAAGGCCATGTAAATCACACATTCGAACAACAGATTCACGAGTGGTAATCGAAGTAACAAAAGAAGAAAACTCTGATCCAAGACCTCCAAGAGTAAAAAGAACCATTTCATCCTCAGAACCAGGCTTACCAGCAAGAGCTAACTAATCAAAATCCTTTTCAACCGAAGTAAATAAGCCTCCATAGAATCAGATCCCTTTTTTAAATTGTGCAGAGACAAGCGGAGTTGCATCACACATGCTTGAGAGTGAGAAGTATATGCAGCCTCAAAAAACAACCACACCTCAGACGCAGAAGAAAGGCCAACAACCTGGGCATGCACATCCTCAGTAAGAGAGGAAAGAATCCAACTCAACAGTGTTTGATCCTGATTATGTCAAGCCAAAAATGCCGGATTAACAGAGGAATCAGGAAGAAACTCCGTCGGACAATCAGAAGAACCATCAATCAACCGAAGTAAACCAGAACTTCGTAAGACAGGCAAAAACTAAGATGGCCACACAAGGTAATTGGTAGAAGAAAGCTTAATCGGGAGAAAATGATGAATATTTGAGAGAGGAATAGCAGAACTAGGGAAGGAGGAAGCAAAGAGAGGAGATCCAGATGCCATGGAAGCACCGTCGGCAAAAATTGAACGCAAGAAACAAAAAAGAACAAATCAAGAAGTTAACGATTGGAAAACCCTAATAAAATAAAATAAATAAAACAAACAAAAAATAAATAAATAAAAGAGGTGAAAAGACCAAAAAGGACACCCTAACAGTCCCAAAAGGATTGAACCAGCGCTCGATACCATGTAAGGAACCTTCAGATTAATTAAATCTAAAGTGTTTCATTTTATTTATAGATATAAACTGTTGCATAGGAAAAGATTAAACCATTTACAAAGTGCCATATGCCATACTATGAAATTCCCTTAACAAGGTTTAACTCCTTTAACACCATTTAAATACCTACTGTAATAACTTCTGATGGTTTGGTCTTTCTTGTCCAAAGTAAATCTCGTTTCTAATCATCTAAATTGTATAATATATAATTATAATGACAAAAAACAATCTGTTGGTAGAGTGGTTAAGATCAACAAAGTTTCTCCCAACTTAAAATGATATTTTTTTCCACACAGTTAGCTGTCAATCTCTTTCGTGCTGAAAGCTTAAACCAATTCTTAAATGGTGGAGTTCTTTTTAGCAAATTGATAGGTTTGCCGAGGCACAAAATCGTCTTTTGGAGATTATTGTCTGGAGGGTTGTCGGTAAAATCGACCATTTCTAAATGGATGCAAATTAAAAATACTTGTGTCTTCTGTGGTAAACATGAATTAACCATAGGAGTGCGTAACATGGAATTATTAATGTAGTTATGATAATATGTTATTTCGAATGCGTAATCAAATCTTATTTTCTAATAAAAATATTTTTCCTTCCCAGATCTTGCAGATGGTCCGATGTCAGATATCCTAAATTGATGAAGGATTAGGTGTACATTGTTGGTCGATTCATAAAGGTTTCACAAATCACACCGAATGGATAGAAGTCCTATGTATAGCCCTTTAAAAAGATGTCAAACATTTGAAGCTCTCTCTGTGTTTGTTCCTTGGGTTATCTAAAGGGGTTTGAGGAACGAAAAGAAAATCTTCGAACTAACAACACTACAGATAGCTTCCCCAATCTAATCTATTGAGGGAGATTTGGAAGTCCATCTGCAAAAGTTGTGCTTCATCCAAACATACAAGATGCACGCCACCCAGATAAGCTTCCCAATAATGTCAATAATCTTAGAACCTCTAAAAGTAAAACCAATCCAGCCACAATCAAGGTCGAGGGGCTGAGAACGTCTAGATCTGGACCAAATAGAGGAGAAAGCTAGAAGCCAAATAGGGCAAGAAAAGGGACAAACAAAGAAGAGTCTGGTGGGGGGAAGGAGTGATAGCCCAGAGAGCGAGGAAGGTTTAATTCCTGGGCAGAAGATACAAGATAGACTGGAGATGTCTACATCTTATGAACATATCTGACTTTCCTGGTGGGACAAAACTTACAGTTTGGGCTATCTTCTCAGTCCCACTTTTGTTACCCATCTCTAAATATTTATCTTCAGCTAACTTTTGTGTAAATGACAAAATCATAGCTAAGCTTTAATACCAACTGCTCTTGGAGTTCCAACAGGATACACAATCCAGTTGTAGACAGAAGTGAAACTCCAGCCAAAAGAAACAGGGGAGCAACAGCCCTGCACTTCTCTGACAAAGTTATTGCTTTTGAGTCCCATAATGTGGTTTGATTCCACTGATTTGAATCATAAAATTGCAGTCTGGATTTTCGTCTCTTTCAACTCTCTAAATCCCACTTCCCTCGTCTGATTTTCTTTCTTTTGGGTAAGATCCTTTTCTTTAGTTTGGTTGATGCCATCCCAAAAGAAATGAAGGATTCCATCGCAGTTGTCTTTTTCTAGCTTCTTCCTTTGAAAGCATCACTTTACTGAACTAAGAAAAAGAATTCTTGCCAAAATATCAGGTTTATAGTGACCTGGTAATTGTGAAACTGTTCAATCAAATTGCTTTCCTAGTCATAGAATAGTACTTAAGGACTCTTGAAACCCTTAAAGCAGTTAACCATAACAAACAATTATTTTTCAAATTCATTCAGTTTTGTGCAGGCTTCCTCCATCCAATACACTTCAAGTTTTTTTATTTCAAGAATACCAAAAAAGAATGACAGTAAATGAAAAAGATGACACGAATATGAATTTTGTTAGTCCTATTCTTCCTTCTTCATCTGGGGTTGGATTCCTTGATGGACCCCAAAGAATAATAGTCATTGCCTTTTCTATTCAATACTTGGGTTGACCTGCAAAGAGCATGTAGAGGAGAAAAGCTCAACCAGTATAATTATATTAACCCAGAGAAAACAATTACTGAAATGAGAAAGACACTCGAATTCGCATTTTCATGATGGTTTTCATTGGGAATTTTGTAAGACAAACTCGATCAAACCCTTAGTTTCCTACTTTCTATGTTGAATGATGATGAGAAGAAATAAACAATATGGTTAAAAGAAATCATCTCTAGAAAGGGGGTCTTTCGACTGGAATTGGCCACAAGTAGCCATGCATGTTCTGACCATGTAATTGAACAATAACCCTTCAACTGCAGGTTTTAAGGTCTTAAAAATTCAGTTCAAACATGTTCAAACTTAAGAGGTTTAACTTCAGCCAAATGTACAAGTCTATGTATCTATTGATGTATGGAACAAAGAAAACCAGCAAATGAAATGGTTTCGATAGAGGATTTCTCAGGTGGGATTTAAATCAAACATTATCCTTCTGTTCTAATCCAGGTCGAGGTAGCGAACCTATGATCGGTAATCAAAAGGCTCTGAAGAACAACTTCTATTACTGATGATTTCAAGTCAATTCTTCTCACGCATTAGAGCAATGATTTTGTAGGTTTATGTTATTGTTCAGAAAAAATGGTACAGAAAATCAATACCTCTCACATGTTAGAACAATGTACTGTACAGGTTGAGTGTTGATGACCCACAACATTTCTCTGCATCGAGGCATCCTTCAATCAGCAAATTTCAATTTCTGACTAATGCTATTGGTTAACCATCTGCAACGAAAATGGGAAAAGATATAAAATGCTCATGAGAAGTTCACAGACCTAAAATAATAAATAAATAAATAATCAGAGAAACGAAACTTTAAATGCATTAACCAATGGGTTATAGCTCAGTTAGAATAGACAAACACCTCAAAATTAAGAGGTCATGAGTTGACTCTAGTTGGGGCCAAACTTAAGAGAAAAGGGGGGGAAATTAATACAGCTACAAATGGTTGAGGAGAATCCTGCAAACAGAGTTTTCAGCAATGATATATTGAAGTCAATAATCTGTTTAGGTTGCTTTTCCTTTTAGACCATTTGATTATATATGACCTTCAATAAACCCTTAAAACAGCCATCTGGAAACCATTATGTGGGAAATTTTCTGTCGTCATATCACAGGATTCTGCATATGTTCAATGCGTCGAAACATCAAAAGCACACTGCCGTCTTGATGCAACCTCAGGGCAGACTGTAATGTAGCCCCAGAAGTCTTTACATGAGAAGTAGAGTGGATCAACCTATACCCTTTAAATTATGCAGAGAAAGAAAACTTTCCTTTCTTCCTCCTTGACAATCAAATGTAACTGATAGATCATAACTGCATTCATCAGATCCTAGTATGTGTAAAGTCATCCATTTGTCACATCCCTAAATTCTTCCTTTATGGACTCAAAAAAAACTACAGTGTATATTGTTAGCTACTGTTTGTGCATGAACTTACGTACCGTTCATGTAAATATCTAGCTGGAGTTGGAGGTAGAAACTCTTCAATTTCAATTTCCAAGTCAGATCCTGATATTTCTTTCTTTGATTTTCCATCAAGAACTGCAACCTGTACCTCAAAAACTGCAATAACTGGCCTATGATCCGAAAACCTCGACTCTCCACGTATGTAGAATAGTTGCTTTATCCCATTTCCATACCATAATATTCTATCACACCTGAAAGAGCTTTAACTACTAAGATTTTCTTCAGGTAAGATCCTACAACTTGGGAGAATAAAATAGGATCATAACATACCATGCAGGAGTTCTCCTTTTCTTCTTTGATTTTACAGTATCTCCAGCATAGGCATCTGAGTTATTAGAGTATTTGTATGTTGGAGGGAAGTAGATTTTCCCCTCCTTCCAACCTTCAAACACTCGCCCTGCTTCCCGTTCAATCTTGAGCTAAAAGAAATAACAACTGGCATCAATACATAATAGAAGTGCATAATCAGTGGCAATTTAGAAACCTAGTTGTCAGAAAATCATTGATATCTAAGTACAAGAGTAGAAAATTAGAACCATGTTCAAGACTTTCATTCATATCACCAAATTTCATGGGGAAAAAAATGGAGATAGTACAGAGCAACCACCTGATCCTTCTCAAGAAGGGCATCATAATCATTTTTTTCCAGAAGTTTCCGGGTTTCTGAGTAGCTCAAAGCAATCCGGTAATTCAAGTCTCCTAACCAAATTACCCGACTGGCACCTCCAAAAGAAACAGAAATACCATCAGTCCAAAAGTCCCAGTAATGGAACACACACACACGCACAATTTGACAGGATAAGATATACGCACTCATGTTCTATGATTTTCTCAGGTATCTTATTACAGGGTGCTTTACAGATTTTCCGGAATTGGGTGTTTTTCAGTATCTCTATGACATCAGAATTTCTTCTAAGCTCATCTCCTTCTTTGTCTCCAGAAGCCAAGTGGCTGCAGACAAAGCAGAAACTTGTTTGGTGCAATGACAAGCTAACTGAGATGCATCCCTGAAACCAAAGAACAGTAGGATGAGAACATACAGAGTTTCACACTTGACTATAATAATCTAAAAGCCATTGAATGTTTGTGTGACTATATGCAAATGAGAAGAACTAGGATATCTGGAGAAAACAAATTATGCTGGTAACCATGGTATATCCTTCTGTATCCCCCAATACTAATTGAGAGAGAACTCATTTTGAGGGAATCAACACAATACCTTAGAAGTTGCTAATCTATATATATACGAAACTGCATCAACTATACACAATCAAAATATTATCCTGCATTCTGCTATCTGATACAATATGCCTCTTAAAATCACACTTTCAATACAATGATACCTATTACCAATATTATGAACCTTGTCAACAACTTCACAATCTATTCTAATTTATATTGCATCAATTGTTTTGATGTTGATTTTCATCATTACAGGAAAAGGATTGGACAACCTTTGTTCTGCAACATGGGATCTGCAAAATTTGTTTAAGAGGAAAAGAAACTGAAAGCATAGCTGCAATTTAGCTTTCTGAATCAAAGTTCTGTTACTGCATTTACATAGAAATATAATGAATATGTACCTTGTTCCCAAGGTAACCCAATATTCCACGCCCAACACAGGAAAGTCTCAAATGTCCAATGTGCTGTACGAGTTCCTTCTTTGCCCAAACAGTGACAAATATTCCCACCATCTGCTTGCTGGCTACAAGGCTATATTTCAGCTGGTTAGTGGTGTTTTCTGTCATCACGTAACTACTTGAACCATCATCCTCTTCAGAAGAAGAATCATCTTCCAAAATATAAGATTCTTGGCATCCAAAACAAGAGTCTTTACTATTTTTCCTTTCCAAGTCGGTAGGGCAATTGCAAGTCTTGAGGCGTCTTCCCTTCTCTATCCTGAAGCTTTTACTAACCTTTTTAAGAGAAGGCTTTTGAAAGAACAGTAGACCACCATTGACCTTCACATCTTTGGAAATTGATCTACTGCTGGAAGCTT
This sequence comes from Hakea prostrata, assembly GCF_041222555.1. Taxonomy (NCBI): domain Eukaryota; kingdom Viridiplantae; phylum Streptophyta; class Magnoliopsida; order Proteales; family Proteaceae; genus Hakea; species Hakea prostrata. The sequence continues at coordinate 29,854,707 of NC_142609.1, read as the reverse complement.
GAGAGGGGAAAGAGTAGTAGTCAGTCGAGGGTTTTGGACTCTTGAAGGTATTATTGACGCTTGAAGTTTTATTCAGGGACTGGTTGATGAGAGTAAGCCATTTTACTGCTGGTTCATTGTCTTCTATAACTAGCACATTCCCAGCATTCAAGGGTACTATTTCCTGAAAACTGATTCCAAAGAAAAATGCAAACAAGATATCACCCACCCACTCTGAATATTTGTATTTACATTTTCCTAAATATGAAATAAAAAATAAAATAGAGAGAGAGAGAGGGAGAGAAGCTCAAAACAACAAACTTATATGAAGGGGGGAATAAACTTTTTGAGCTGTTGAAATATCATGATTTTGAATAATTCAGCTTGTATTTAGTTGAATTAACGCTTCAGTTCATAAAAAAAAATACAGTTAAACTAGATTGAGGTTAATCTAAACCAAAAGCTTATTTTGGCAAAAAAATTCATACCCTAAGACATAAACGTCCGACTGATCCTTCACTTGAAGTAAATTGTCAAGATCCAGGTCGCCGCCGTTAGGGGGCTTCCCTCCTACATTCCAAGTTGCTACAAAAAGACTGAAGAAAAAGAAAGAGGATAAGATTTACAAGATAAAAAACAGGTATTAGGTGAACAAAAATCCAACTCATCTGCAAGAGAAATCAAACTCATCTGCAAGAGTAATCAAAGAGGAAAATCAAGACCCTTAATACCGTAAAGTTTGAGAATCTGAAGCATCCTCCATTGGAGATTGGTGATTTCTGAATTTCAAATGCCCAAGCCTTGGAGTAGGTTCTGCAATTAAAAAGAAAGTGAAAGGAAGAAGGAAAAGAACAAATAGAATATGGCTGCAGGATAACACAGCAATCTATACCTGGTAAACTTTTCTTGGTGGCTGTGTGTGTGGCTGAAAAAGGGGAGAACCTTTCAAACTCCACTGTTTATTTTCACAGAAAAATAGAAATTCAGAGTCAGAAGCAGGGCCAGAGAAGATGAGACAAGAAATGGAGGAGATAAACAATCTTTTCCAATTTGATTTAGATAGAAATATACACAGAGAAGAAGAAAACTATTTTAAGTACCATTCTTGCACTCGAAGTTAACAAACATAAAGTGCCAAAAATGTTGCTGTCCTTTCATTTTCATCAAACCTTGGTGTTTTCTTCCTATTCTACGTGCAAGGGGACAAATCATTTTCTCACACAAACATAAGTGCTACAATTTCTTCAATAAACAAAGGTATTAGAACTGAGATAGATAACTGTGTCAAGAAGACACCAAGATTTTTCATTTTCAAAGAAACCAAACTATGAAAGACAAAAAGCACCTCTCAGTTTCAGATTAATCAAACAGTTTCTCATATTTTGCCCTAAAAAAACCAGATTCACACATATCCAGAAGACCAATTCTTCACAAAGCACCTCTTTTTAGCCAGTAAAACTCAAATCTGAACTCAGTTGATGGATCATGGGTGAAGGAGGGGAGGGTAAACAAAGAAATTGAAGAAAAACTACGTGAATATCCTAAGAAAACAAGATTTTCGTTGGATTTCAGAGGAAGACTACATTAAGAAGATAGAAGTCGATAACACTTACCCGAGGAATCAGCGGAGTCTTCCGTCTTCTTCCTTCCTTTCTTCTCTGATGTTCCAAAGATTTTTGACAAATGAAACTAAAAGAAGTATAAAAAGTAAAACTTGCGATTAGTGGCAAAGAACCCATCAATTTAATCTAATTTGACCCAATCCGAATGTTCTTCCAAAGTTATGTTTCGTTTAAAAGAGAACAGAATAAATGATGGGAGTAAAGCCATGAATGAGAAACAGAGGAAAAGAGAATTTTTTCCAGGCATTAGCATCAAAAGAAATGAAAAAGAGAATCAACAGACCTGCTTCCTTTCGTCACTTCCAAGTGTCATCTCTTTAGTGCTCAGATTCCCCTTAAAAAAATCTCAAATCAACCCAAATGAAGCCTAACTTAGAATCCTGTCACATCCGGAAAAAGATATATGGGCTAGGAAAAGGCTAATTTGCTTCTCATTTTCATTCTTTAAAACCAGACCAGGAAGTGAAAGCCATTAACCACAAAAATCAACAAAAACTCAGTAAGAACTGAAAACCCATTAACCAAAACCAGCAACACGGATTTCTAAGACTCCATGATCTCTAACCTCTCGAAACTTCAATTAAAAGTTGAAGGTTCCGTTATGGTAGAAGTTTCACGTGCAAGGGTTGCAGCTTTTTGTTAAAACCCATGAAAGGGAAACAATGTGGGGCAAACTGGACCTTCTAGGAGTTCCAAGCGCCGTTATGTCATCTGGGTTCTTCTTGTTTTCTTCTCCGTGGGGCTTTTAAACTTTTTTGGATCTAAACTTTTTCTTTTGGGAGTTTGGTTCTGAGTGTTTACATTTCTTGTTGACTTCTTTGTTCTATTCTCGTACGAGAACTACTTTCCCAGAGTCCTCGAATGCAGAAAACTATGAGATAGCTTTTTAAGGGAAAATAATCAAGTAGATATCTGCCAGCTTGTGATTTGAGGGAGTCCTCTTATTTCTTTCAATCGGAGAAATAAGAAATACTTCGATTGTGGTAGTGGTACTCATGATTTTTTAAAAATTAATTTTTTTCGTCTACACGGATTTCTCATGTTTGGGATGACTTTCTCAGTTTCTTGAGTTTCACGGTCGAAATGGAAATATTGACTAAGATTTCGATCTCGACCGTCCATTTAGGCTTATGAACACACTAAATTGACAATCGAGATTGAATGTTGCGCATTAAATGCACAGTATTGAAGTCGCACTAGACTTTCTATATGGATTTCTTTTGTTTGGGATGAATTTCTATATTTTTACTCCAAAAAAAAATGAATTTCTGTATATTAGATTAGGTTCAGATAAGCATATCTTCCCTACCAAAATTAAAAACTTCAATCCTTCAGGTTGGTTAGAAAAGATAAAGTTTTAAGTGATTGGGGAAAAATAATCATGAAACAGAGACCCCGATTAATTATTCTCGCAATATGTGATTTTTTTCCCAAATCTAACATCCTCTGTTGTGCACATCTCTCTATTGTGCACAGTACTGCAGCATCATAATTTGACACTTGACTATTCTTAATAAACGGCTCAGATTAGAAAGTTGGGTTTTAAGTGAAAGTGACCTATCTTATGACCTGTTTTAACAAAAAAATAACCCATGTTTTGACCCGATTCTAAATATGGTTGCTGAGGATTTTTCTCCCATCGTGTTCCCGCCTTTTTAACTCCATCTTCTTCCCTCTTATTGTTGTTCTTCCATCCATCTTCTTTCCTTCTGAGTGCCACCTATCTTTCAATATAATATTTACCAAGCCTCCACAACCCCAACAATCGTCCTAATCAACTGTGCCGCCTGTCCTTCACTATAATGCCCCTTCTTAAGAATCAACCCTACTTTTTGTTTGCCTATCATCTCTCCTCTTATAGACTAAGGGCCTTTCTAATATTAATTCCCATTATTTTAGCGCAAAATTCTTGACATGCCTCTATTGCCTCATAAATTACATGGCACCCACATGTAAATTACAAGTTACCCATAGCTTACCTTAATGTTAAAATAGATTATGAAATTACCCAAATCCCTTATCCAATTTAACTTATTTAAAATTTATAGTACAAATTACTTAAATGCCCTTTGGCGGTAAAAAAGTCTTGGAATTTACAAAAAGTAACCCTAGTAGCAACCATATTTACTAAATGAAACCTTGTGATGAATTAGAAAATCATAGCCGAGCGTCCTCAATTCCAGTGACCCCTCCGGCGACCACATTTTCCACTACGAACACTATATCATCATCTCCCATCACCAACCACCTCACACCCAACACTATATCATTATTACCAGTTATTTATGTGCACTCGTGAGTGTGATCCACTATTAGGCTGAAAGAGAAAATAGAACAAGATTTGAGATCGAAGATGAGTTGGGAAGATTTGGGGCATTTTTGTAAATCACAGTAGTTTACATCGCTAAGGAGAAAGGGAAAAAGGGAAAAACCGGAAAACCGGTCATTATGTTATAAGTTCATACTTCATACTATTAATAAATCCATGACCAAAACCAAAATTTGAGCAGAACTAGCAACCTCAATAGCTGTTGTAATGAGTTCAGGGGCATTTTAGTCTTTCCATAGGTTCTGGGATTGGCTTTGTCTTATTGATTTGTTTTAGGGGCAGGGTTGTCTTATCTCATTCGATCAAACACACTCTCTCTCCTCTCTTTCTTCTTTCTCTCCTCTCCTCTCTGGTTTCGGTTTTCTGGTTACTTGAAGAACCGATTGGCTGCTGGTTGCTGTGCTTGAAGCTGCTGTGTACAAGACTGATTAAGCGTGGTTGTTGAAGCTTGCTTGCTTCTGAAGGCTTGAGAGAATCCCTGGTGTATTGGTGGTTCGGTTGCCTTGAAGAAAAGGATTGGAACTCTGCTGAAACAGGTGCCTTCGTTCTTGTTTAGTTAATCCTTTTCTTGTCTCATGCTTGGGATCCTGTTGGGTAGATTTCATAGTGTTGTAACCACCTTCTTTGATATTCTTCGATTGCATATGCTTGGTGAGAGCATATCTCATCCTTGGATGTAGGTCGAAAGACCGAACCAAGTAAAATCCCTGTGTTGTGAGATTGATTGTTTCCTCTCTACTGTTCTATGATATTATCCGCTGCGTAAAGGTTAGAATTCCTAACAGTTCTTGGCATCAGAGCTCGGTTCTGTCACTGGCTGCAACTGTTAACCATTGATTATCTTTGATTACTCTTTTCTTGCTTCTTTTCATTAATTCTTTCATCATATATGCTTAGCAAGTTCTGCTGATTTTATTTTCACATTCGATTTCAATTTTCTGGTAACCCTGATCTCAGACCGAAACCCTAGCTTAGGGTTTTGCTAAATTGATTTAGGGCTTTACATGTAATTGATTGTATGATGTGATTTGTATATAAAATCCCTAATTCTTGATCTGATCTTGCAATTATTTTGGTACTGCTAACCTGTACATAGGTTCGGCCATTAGGGTTGCTTGTAAATTTTTGGGGCTTTTATGATTTGCAGGCTGCTTGTATGAAATTGGTTATAGTTTCATGTTTATAATCTGTTATTAATCAAATATTGATTCTCAGATTGTTAATTGCATATAGGTTTGAATTTTCTGATTTGTATTGTCACTCACTGTTAACATCATTCTTTATTATTATTGAAATATAATATTCATATATAGTCTTAAAGATTCTGTTATCTTGTTTCTTGTCTCAAATCTGATATTGGTTTACTATATATATTTCTGAAACTGTTATAGTTAAGTTCTGAATTTATTTAGTAGATAATATCAATTGTGTTACTGGTTTACTTAATTAGATATAATCTGATTTTATATTCCTTTATTCTTTTATCATGGCACCAACCCGGTATGAGTTGGAGAAATTTGATGGTAAGGGAGATTATATGGTATGGAAAAATAGGATGCATGCTATTCTTGTACAAAACAAGTGCCATAAGGCTTTAAGGACTGATAAAGAGATCTCCTTGACCATGACTAATGAAGAAAAGGAAGATATGCAAGATATGTGCTATAGCACTATCATTTTGCACTTGAGTAACACCGTGATGAGAAGGTAAGAGAATGTAAGACGGCTGCCCAGGTTTGGCTTAAACTTGAACAATTATATATGGCTGCTTCTATTCCTAGTGTTACATTATCGAAAGAACAATTATTTAGTTTCAAAATGGATGCTTCTAAGTCTTTAAGCTGATAATGTAGAAGACTTTTATAAATTGTCATGTGATTTGGCTGATTTGGATGAAGAGTTATCTGATAATACCCTTGCTGTCCTATTGTTGAAACCTTTGCCTGATTCTCATGTTGGTGTCAAAAATGCTATAAAGTATGGTAGACAATCTATAACCCTTGATGATGTGATGGAAGCATTGAAAATTAGGGATATAGAATTGAAATGTGAGAAGAAGGGAAAGCATGCTAGTGAGGGTTTGTATGTTAACTCTAATGGTAGAGGCATGAATGAAACTAAGAAGAAGTTCAATAATAGTAATAAGAAAAAGAAGAAGTTTGTTGTAAAGAATGATAATGTTAGTGTAAATCAAAATTTGAATGGAAAGTCTAATAATAACAAGAGGGTTTGTTATTATTGTAAGAAAGAGGGACACATAAGAAAGTATTGTAGAGAGAGACTTCAAAAGTTGCAAAGTGAGAATGGAAATGAGAGAATGGAAGCTACACATGTAGCTGATGTTACTAGTGATGCACTAGTGGTTTCATCATATAGTGATCATGATGCCTGGATCTTAGATTCAGGCTGTACCTTTCATATGACTCCTAGAAGGAAGTGGTTTATCACTTTTGAGTCTATTAGAGGTGGTAAAGTATTAATGGGTAATGATCATGCTTGTGATGTTGTGGGGATTGGATCAATAAGACTTAAATTGAATGATGGGACTGTTAGAGACTTAAAGGAGGTAAGACATGTACCTGGACTTAGGAGAAACCTGTTGTCCCTGAGTCAGCTTGATACTAGGGGTTTTCATTATACCTCTAGGGATGGTTCTCTTAGGGTTATGAGGGGTAGTAGTGTAATTCTAACTGCTGATTTGAAGAATGGTTTATATTTCTTAAATGGAAGTGTGGTTTTAGGGGCTGCATCATGTCTCTAGTGGGGTTCTTAGTGAGGTGGAGCTATGGTATAAGAGATTGGGTCATATAAGTAGTAAGGGGCTTGGACACTTGTACAAAAGTGGCCAGATAAGTCTTAAAAAATTTAGCCCTTTGACTTTTTGTGATGTGTGTGCCATGGGTAAGCTCCATAAGACTAAATTCCCTCATTCTTCATATAAAACCTCTCATGTACTTGAATATATACATTCTGATTTGTGGGGAAGTCCACATGTACCTTTATCTCTTTCTGGTGCCCAATATTTCTTGTCTATTATTGATGATTACTCTAAAAAGACATGGCTGTATTTTCTTAGGGATAAATCAGCTGTCTTTGATAAGTTCCTAGAGTGGAAAGTATTGGTTGAAAATCAAACTGAAAAGAAAATCAAGAAACTTAGAACTGATAATGGTCTTGAATTTGTGAATGAAAAGTTTCTGATTTTTTGTAAGGAACATGGTATTACTAGACATAGAACATGCACCTATACTCCTCAGCAGAATGGAGTGGCTGAGAGGATGAATAGGACAATCATGGATAGGGTTAGATGCATGTTGATTGAATCCGGCCTAAGTAAGAAATTTCGGGCTGAAAGCTGCTAGTACAGCTTGTTATGTCATTAATAAATCTCCTTGTTCCTCTGTTGATTTTGAAACACCTGATTTTAGGTGGAGTAAAGTGCATACTGATTACAATTTGTTAAAACATTTTGGTTGTGTTTGTTTTGTTCATCAAAACAAGGGTAAACTTGAGCCTAGGGGTAGGAAGTGTGTCTTCCTAGGGTATCCTTTAGGAGTTAAAGGATATAGGCTTTGGTGTTTACAAGATAAGAAATTGTAATTAATAGAGATGTTAAATTCAATGAACTTGAATTTCTAAAAATTGATTCATCAAGTGTTAGACCTAACTCCAATGATCTAGACAAGGCTATATTTGAAGTGGAGTTAGGGGATAAGTCTAAAACTGTGGTTGATGAATCTGATCCTAAGATTGAGGATGATGATTTGGAAGTTGGAAGTGATTCTTTTGATGTTAAAGAAGAGCTTAAAGATGAGGATCCTTTAGATGGTTATTTATTGGCTAGAGATAGGTCTAAAAGAGAGATAAAAAGACCTTCTAGATATGCTAATATGTGTGAATCTAATGGTGGTCCAAATCTGATTTCTTATGCTTTAAATGTAGCTGATCAACTTGAGGGAAGTGAGCCTAGAACCTATAAAGAGTCTCTTGAATGTGGGGACAGCAAGCTTTGGCTTGTTGCCATGGAAGATGAAATGGAATCTTTAATGAAAAATCAGACTTGGACTCTTGTAGATAGACCCAAAGGAAAGAAATTAATTGGTTGTAAGTGGGTTTATAAATTTAAGGCTGGTATTTCTGGTGTTGAACAACCAAGGTATAAGGCAAGACTAGTAGCTAAGGGGTACTCCCAAGTTGAGGGAATTGATTATAATGAAGTGTTTTCACCTGTTGTGAAACATACTTCTATTAGAGTTCTTCTTGCCCTAGCTGCTCTCTTTGATCTTGAACTTGAACAATTAGATGTGAAAACCGCATTCTTGAATGGTAAGTTAGATGAGCATATTTATATGGTTCAGCCTGAGGGCTTTGTTATGAAGGGGAGTGAGACAAAGGTCTGTTTATTGTTAAGGTCATTGTATGGCTTGAAACAATCTCCTAGGCAATGGTATAAAAGGTTTGATGAATTCATGCTTAAGAATGGTTACAAGAGAAGCTCCTATGATAGTTGTATTTATTATTGTGAGTTTAGCACTAATTCTTTCATTTACCTTTTACTTTATGTTGATGACATGCTTATTGCATCAAAGGATAAATCTCAGATTTGTAAATTAAAGTCTATGTTGAAATCTGAGTTTGAAATGAAAGATTTAGGGGCTGCTAAAAGGATTCTTGGCATTGATATTCATAGAGATAGGCCTAGTGGTGTTTCGACCTTGTCTCAAGTTGATTATATTCATAAACTTGTTAACAAGTTTGGACATGATAATATTAGAACTGTTAATACTCCTCTTGGTGCTCATTTTAAGCTTAGAATGGATTCTATTGCTGCTGTAACTGATAGACCATATCAAGAATGTGTTGGTAGCCTCATGTATTCTATGGTTTGTTGTAGATCTGATATAGCATATTCTGTTGGTCTTGTTTGTAGATACATGAGTAGGCCATGTGATTCACATTGGGATGCAGTTATGTGGTTGTTGAGATATCTGAAAAATTCTGCATCTTATAAAATTGTTCATGATAACTCTTGTGTTGATAAGTTAGACATTGTTGGATATTGTGACTCAGATTTTGCCTCTGATTTGGATAAGAGAAGGTCCATTCTTTGGATACTTGTTTACTCTTGGTGGGAATCTAGTGAGTTGGAAGTCCACCCTCCAACATGTGGTGGCTCTTTCAACCACTGAGGCTGAGTACATTGCTTTGTCTGAGGCTGTGAAGGAATGCATGTGGCTTAAGGGGCTTCTAGGGGAGCTTGGTTTTCATGACTTGCATTCTCTTGTTTATTGTGATTCCCAGAGTGCTTTGTGTCTTGTTAGGAACAGTGTGTTTCATGAAAGAACAAAGCATGTTGATGTAAAGTTGCATTTTATTAGAGATATTATTGCTAAGGGTTTAGTTGATGTGTGTAAGATAGATACTTCTATTAACCCTGCAGATATTATGACTAAGGTTGTACCTGTTAATAAGTTTAAGTCTGCCTTAAACTTATTGAAATTATTATCTCTATAAATTGTTTTACATTGTTTTATATTTTGTTTGATGGGTTGTGTTTCTCTCAGGTGTATGCATCGGCAAAATAACTAAGTCAAGGTGGAGAATGTTGTAATGAGTTCAGGGGCATTTTAGTCTTTCCATAGGTTCTGGGATTGGCTTTGTCTTATTGATTTGTTTTAGGGGCAGGGTTGTCTTATCTCATTCGATCAAACACACTCTCTCTCCTCTCTTTCTTCTTTCTCTCCTCTCCTCTCTGGTTTCGGTTTTCTGGTTACTTGAAGAACCGATTGGCTGCTGGTTGCTGTGCTTGAAGCTGCTGTGTACAAGACTGATTAAGCGTGGTTGTTGAAGCTTGCTTGCTTCTGAAGGCTTGAGAGAATCCCTGGTGTATTGGTGGTTCGGTTGCCTTGAAGAAAAGGATTGGAACTCTGCTGAAACAGGTGCCTTCGTTCTTGTTTAGTTAATCCTTTTCTTGTCTCATGCTTGGGATCTTGTTGGGTAGATTTCATAGTGCTGTAACCACCTTCTTTGATATTCTTTGATTGCATATGCTTGGTGAGAGCATATCTCATCCTTGGATGTAGGTCGAAAGACCGAACCAAGTAAAATCCCTGTGTTGTGAGATTGATTGTTTCCTCTCTACTGTTCTATGATATTATCCGCTGCATAAAGGTTAGAATTCCTAACAATAGCGATGGTGGTTCTCTCTTGCAGCCTTTCTGTGGGACAATTTGATACATTGTATGTCACTTCCCCTCCCCATATTTCACGGCAACTGCAATATTCACCGGCAAGGTTTCCTTGTGTATCTATGTCATCTCCAACGATATTCCCTCTTCTCCATCGCCACCAAATGTCCTGCTAGAGCTCGCCTCTTGTATCTACATTCTCAGCCTCTGTTGATGGATAAGGTTTGCTACTCCTATTACCCTTTCATGTGTTCTCTCTTCTCTTTAGAGCTATATAGATGGACATGCACTTACGTACCTATCATTCCCGTGAAGTGATTTATTTATAACCAGTGATTTTGGCAAGGAGTTGAAAATCAAAGATTCAAGCCGAGATTGGCTACGTTTTCTTGAATGGTGGTAAAGGGAAGTCATTGCCCATTTGGCACTGAGGCTCGCCAGCATTTTGTGGGAGATGAGTGTGAGAGAGAGAGAGGAATTTTTCGGCTGGGACAGTGAAGGCGGTGGTCGCCGGCAAGGGAGGGTTGGGGTGGTTTTCGGCATGGTGGTCCGGTGAGGTGTAGGTAGAAGATGGGTCACCCACCCAAGGATTGACTATGAGAGAATTAAAATGGGAGTAGATTATTCATTATACCATAATGACAAATTTTAAATGCTTTAAATAAATGTAAGGGTATTTGGATAATTTCATAGTCCATTTTAATAGCACGGTTAACTATATGTAACTTGTAGTTTACATGTGAGTACCGCGTAAGTTATGAGGCAATAGTGGGTGGTTAAGAGCTTTGCCCCAAATATAGCATGTGTTGTGTAATTTGCTCAAAAAATAATAATGAAAATTAATATCAGAAAGGCCCTTAGTCTATGAGATGAAAGATGATAGGCAATCAAAAAGTAGGGTTGGTTTGGAGAAAACATATTCTCTACCCCCGCTACTCCTATGCTCCCAAAATTTCCTCTCACAACCCTCCTAATACAGACCACCTTGGCTCACCTATGATAAGTGGATTGTGAGAGAAAAATTTTGGAAGCGTAAGAATAGTGGGGGTAATCAAATCACTTGAGTGGAGAGGTCAAATATTTTTTCTTTAAATCTAGAAGGGGAAAACCAACTTAAAATGTAGATAAGATTAACACCATCAAATCAATCCTAACATGCTTCTAAGTGTTGTGATCATATGATTTTTATTACACAACAAAAAAATTATCTGTTGAACCTCATTGATTTCAATATGAAAGCTAATACTGTATCAATAATCAATTGCATGATATAGACACAACGCAAATAAGTCTAATGAGTCTATTTCCAAAGGAAATTAGAGGGCAAATCCATCAAATGTTGCCAATCTTCATTAATACCTAAATGATATTATATAAATTTTCGTATTGACCATACTTAGGAATCATACTATTAAATTTCATGAATATTTCCTTCTAAACTTTTTCATTTAGACCTAATTTGTGCCAAACTTTTGCTTTGAAAAATAGACACAACAAAGCAGAATTTTTTTTTTTTTTTTTACATTTCAATTTGTATTTAAAAAATTACATGAAAGAAAACAATTTTATCAAATGATATTCAGTCAAATTTTTTATTTCTCAAAACAAGACTCTCTTGGTACAAGTTAAATTTATGATTATTTGACTAATAAACATTAATAGATAAACTTTGTATGATGTATGATCCATGGTTCTGATGAAAACAAATTGATTTAAATGCAAATGCATAAATTAGTCAGGAGTGGTTTATGATTTTTCATCATAAACTGTTAATTCTTACTTATGCGGATATCATTAATGAACAAGTGCAAAATCACTATTTTAAATGGGGGAAAAAAATTAAAATTACAAAAAATCTTGCCTTTTTCACTATTCAACCTCCACATTGCGTCTGTATATATATATATATATATATATATAGTATAATATATATATATATATATATATATATATATATATATATATATATATATATATATATATATATATATATATATATGAAGTAACCCATGCCATACTCCCAGGAAAAGCTTGAACGACCTTCAACAAAAGGGTACCTGTACCCAAAACTGACACAGGTGGGTAGGTAGAGAATACCTAGGGGTGTGAGACAACTCTCTCTAAGGAACTTGGCAAAATAGCCTCGTAACTCCGGGAGAAGGGGTGCCTCCTCACAAAGGGGGTCGCAGTGACCAACCAGGCCCGGACGACTATTTACCAAAAACACAGGTCTCCGCAAAGTTGTAAGACCATGTATGGGGGCTGACGCCTGCTCAGTGCCGGAAGGTCAAGGAAGTTGGTGACCTGATAATAGGGGAGCCGGCGACCGAAGCCCCGGTGAACGGCGCCCTTAACTTTAAGCCGGGGATGAGGATATTAATATGCCACAGCAGAGTCGAACACATGACCTCTTCACTAAGAAGTGTTGGCTTCAACCACTAGGACAGCTCCGCGTTGGCACCTTAACAATATTTTAAGTTGAACAAAACTAGTCAAAACGAGAAAAAATCAAGACTAAAAGTGACATTATGTCACAAGGTTATCCAGAACTAATGAAAAAAACCAAATTAATGATACACAATATATTATTCATCCAATGGTATCAAAGTTGTTTCTTTTATAATATGCTATTTCTAATAGTAACCAAACGAAACATTCATAACCTATGATCATAATTAATTATTCATAAATAAATTGTAATATAAATATAAATTATAGCAAAGAGAGCCCTAGAAACATGATGAGTTATCAAATAAATCCTCATTCTTCATCTCTAAAAAATAAAAAATAAAATTATCGATACTATTTGATAGTGGGTATTAGCACCATATGATTCAAGGTGCACACTTCTAAGGAAAAGCCAATTAACAATTAATATTTCCATTTCTTTGTTTCTTTTTTATTTATTAATTTTTTTTTTCCGTGATGTAAGGCTTAAGGCCCACAAGACCCATCAAGTGGCCAAAGAATCACCCTAACGCCAATATGGCCCCCAAAAACACTAGAGTTAGGGATTAATGGATTCTTAGATTGTTGTCATGCAGTTTTCTTAAGCAACATGTGGAACCAATGAGATCGAATGATTGTGATCCCTTGTAACTATAGGAGTTGAATTATTATTATTATTCTTTAAATAGATAATTTATTAGAAAGCAAAAGAACTACTGAGAAAACCATTCAGTGTACAATTAATAATCGGATAACGGCCAAACTGTCTCACTCGGAATAGATAAAGCCTTCCTAGATAGGAAATCTGCCAAATACTTATGTAAGAATATTATAGCTATTGAATTTTAACAAATCCACAAATACTTGTGTAAGAATATTATTATATAATATGTTCTAATGCAAAATTGGTAGAATGGCTAATGCAGAATAAGTAGAATGGCAAGAACTATATTTCTTAGTAAAGAGGTCATGGGTTTGACCCTTGTGGACACCATATTAATTAAAATCTCCCCCGAAAATATAGTCGAAGTGCATACAAGTTGGTCCCGATGAACCTTAAATCCTAAAAAACTTATTATGTAATAATTAAACCCAAGATGCAAATCCAAAGTAACCTCTTAAGTTATATTTGGATGCTAGAAAGGACATAAACCTTAAGTAGCACCATCAAAGGAGAACAATTAGTTTTTTTTTTTTTTGGGAAAGGTAGCTTGTTACTATAGGGTGGGAACTAAATTACTAACATACGCCGTCGAGTGGGTGCAAACTCAGGACCTCCCCGTGGGAGGGCGGGTCTTTAACCGCTTGACTAATCCATCATTGGCAGGAGAACAATTAGTTCATAACATAATCGAAAATTAGTCGGTTGATAGGAGGAGAATCAAATTTGTCTTGATTAGTTTTCAAATGACTTGGATTTCATTCTCTCCTAAACAAAACATAAATACATATCCGATGTAAATTCCGATTATCCATTGAACTAACAAGATCTCTAACTAGGAGAAGATATCCTTTAGTAGAAGACGGTTGTATTAAAAGATAAAATAGAATGTAAAGAATATCTATATGAAATCAATTTGATCACAAACAGCGAGCTATGTCGACCTTGTCAGAAAATCTGAATCGAGGCCAACCCATTGCATCCTTCTTTTATCTTTTGAGCAATGCCTTCCAATGATCAATATTAAATTAGAGTTGACAGCTACTCATTCATGGAAGATTCTGCCAAAAAGTCAACCATAACATTTATTTTTCAATCCACTCTTCGAGACATGGATGAAGATCCACCAGCGTTGCAAAAAAAATCCATGGAAGCTTCTTTTTTTTTTTTTTTTTTGATGAGGTTCCCACCAGCATGATTACTTCCTAAAAGCCTTAAAATCCATGGAAGCTTCTTCTTCTTGAATAGTGAACACAAAAGCCTTAAAATCCGTTTCCACCCCAGTTTTCCGACCCACGGTTTGGATAAATAATCCAATCCATTAAACCACCCATGCTTTCATGGTGGCAATATCCTTAATTCAAGGAAGGAATAATTAATGGAGATGAATTAAGAAATAAGATTGTGCAGTTGAGTTTTAATGTCAATGCATGCATTTATAATCTTTAGGGGGAATTAAAGTATTAAACAATAGAAACAAGGATAAGGCAAGGTTTGAATTCTTCATGTTCTGCTCCACTGTATGCTTCCTGAATCCAGAATTTATGGGTTTAGAAACAGACAAAAGAATGACAAAGAAAAGACAAATGCAATTTAGAATCTGTCCTCTAGAACCCACACATTTAAGATATTTCCATACCAAATGATCTAAACATTTAATAATAAATAATTGCTTTATAAAAAAAAAAAGTTTTTTGTCGAACGTCAACTTAAGTAGGTTTATAATTCTTACCAATTGCGTGACACTTATTTTATATTTTTTGTAAAATTACAAATTATCTATCCTTTTATTTTTTTAATACATAAACGAGGTTGAAAAACTCAAATCAATTTAAAGAGAGTTGGTCAAACGATCCACCTGAAGGAACTCCTCTATATCTTGAGGGGGTTCCTGAAAGAAATGCGTAGGAAACTCCACTGTTGTTCTCTTCGCCATCCAATCGGCAACCATATTTGCTTCTCTATTAGTATGAGTAATGATGATATTTCCATGTAAATCTACTAACTCTCGAATCACCACAATAATCCTTGTCATCCTTCCTTGATTTTGAGCACTCAGTTTCAAACAATCGATTGCTTGTGAAGAGTCAGACTCCATGTAAACAGGTAGTATATTTCTTTCTACTGCATAGCATATGCCTACACAAATAGCATGGAGCTCAGTTTCAAGAACACTTGTCTTGGGGATTCTATGCACAAAACCTCCCAAGTACACCCCTTCTGAGCTGTGAAAAACCCCTCCAATTTGATTGAAATCTTCTTTACCAACTGCAGCATCTACATTGCATTTTAGCCACCCTTCCGTTGGTCTTTTCCACTTTGCCTTTCTTCTAACACTTCGTGATAACGATTGTGGATTATTTTCCTGGGTCCAAGTTGCCTCCACATGTGAGTAGTATTCTTTTATCATTTCCACCCCTCCCCCTGGTCGAGTGAAGTCTTCTTCATGAGTATCACGATTTCTCCAACCCCACAGTAGATATAGTGTGATGGCGAAATTGGCTGACCATCCTTTCTGTTGTTGTGATAGATTTCCACAAATGTTTAGGTAAAGCCAATCACGACGATCACAATTGAAGAACTGTCATTGTTGATTCATTGGGATTAATCGTTTCCATACTCCACTCGCATATTGGCAATCTCTAAATACATGTAGACTAGTTTCGGCTTCATGAAGACAGAAGTTATAGAATGAGTGGTTCATGAGTCCCATTTTCCACTTCCTATCATTAGTTAGCAGCCTATTCAGACTTAGAACCCACATGAAACAAGAGATTCTTTGCGGCACCTTTAACTTCCAAATGGTCTCCCAATACCTGTTATCAAAAAAAATGTCCACACCAAAACTATTAGAGTCTTCTAACACTTCATATGCAGATTTTATTGTAAAACATCCATTTTGTGATGGATTCCGTAGCCATACATCCTTTCCTCTGCCTGTACTTGGCAGTGGGCATGCTTCAATTTTAATGCAACAGTCAGAAGGTAATATATTTTCGAATTTTTCCTTTCTCCAACCTCCATTTCCATCCACATATGATGATATTTTTTCCTTACTCATTCCACTGGGTATATCATATATAGCTTTTGACTTAAGGTTCTATCCCATCTCCAGCCAATTATCTTCCCAGAAAAAAGCTGAAGTTCTATCGCCAACATCAACTTTGCTGTTGCTCAGCACTTTAGGAGCTACATTACAAATTGCTTTCCAGATGGGAGAGTCACTTGAACTAGCTTTGAATTTCTCTTTTCTTCTACTGCTTCCATATTTTGCCTGCAAAACTAATTTCCAGATAGTATTATAATTTAAGAACCCCCAAGCAAGCTTCATCTGGAAAGTTTCATTCACCTTAACGAGATTTCTAAAGCCCAATCCACCTATCTCTTTTGGTTTGCAGGTAGTGTCCCACCCAATGAGATGAGATCGCCTTTTGTTTTGAGTATCACCCCATAAAAAACTTCTAGCTGATTTTTCAACATCTTGAAGTATTCCTTTTGGTAAGGGTCCTGACTGCATAGAGTAAACTGGAATAGCCATAATAACTGATTTAGCAAAGGTTATTCTGCCAGCCAAATAAAGTGAATTAACCTTCCAATTTGATAGTCTATTCTTCACTTTAGCTAAAATATAGTGGTAATTTACTTCTTACTCGTCCATTCCAAATTTGGGTTCCTAGATATTTACCAATTTCTTTTGTTTCAGTGAATTTGCTGACATGTGTGATGTCTCTAGCTTGATTGCGACTGACATTTCTAGAAAAGAAATTTTTGGTTTTCGAAGTACTGACCTTGCTACCAGAAGCCATACAAAAATTGTTGAGACAATCATTGACTGTTGCTACCTGTTCAATCGTGGCTTCGACAAAAAGAAGTACATCATCTGCAAACATTAGATGAGAAATGACCAAATTCTTATCTATCCTTAAATTGTTATATTTGCTGTTTAAATAATTCATATATCTTTTCGAGGTGTAAAATGACCAAAATATTCTAAGATAAAATTTCTCTTTCATTTTGCTCTCTAGGTGAAAGTGGAATCCATCTTTTGCGCTCTTTGGTGGTGATAGCATCTTGTTACTTCATCGACAAAACAGAAGAGATGCAAGAAGTATTAAATATCAAATTAATCAAACCCAAATTCGAAAAGTAGAGAAAGCAAAACTGAAATCATAGCAACTTGAAACTGCGGGTTTGCTAGTGTGGATTAAGAGGAGTCCATGTGTGGCAATTAGGGATCCACATCCTCCGTAATTCCTTTATCTACAATTCCCTGCAATTCCCTCCTAAGATTGTGCCATATGGCATTTAAGTAATCCAACAGGCACCCAACAAACTAGAGTTTAAATAAAATTCAAACTTACGGATGGGTTTAAATAAAATTTAAATTTAGTTTGAATTGAGTAACGGTTAGATTACTTAAATGCCACATGGCACAATCCTAGAAGGGAATTGTAGAGAATTGTAGAAAAATGAATTACAGAGGATGTGAATCCATTAATAAAGAATTATAGGCCCACTTAAGTGGGAGCCTTAAAAAAAAAACTCAAGAGGGAAGAAAAAGATTGTATGCGTGGTTCCTACGCGAACTTGACATATGACCTCATGGACAATAAATTGTTTTGAGATGTTACTTTAGTGGATGATATCTTTTTGGTTCGAGCCTTTGGAGTTTCTAGTAAGGCATGTGTCTTTTAAATATAATGTATTACAACTTACAAGAGGGTACAGTAGGGTCGAGGTTAAACTTTTTAAAATCCTTATCTTGACTTTAAATATTCTAAACAGGCTTTGCTGGATCAGGGCTGAGCTAGGCAAGTTAGATATGTCACTACAACCAATAGGGCCCATAACAACAATTCTTTTTGCAGTAAAAAATTAAAAGAAAACCACAGTAATATCCTACAGTTGTGGATTACTTGATTTAGTATCCATTATTAGAAGCTTTGTTGCAAATGTGGTAGCTGCAGATATTTTTTTTTCTTCAGTTTTTTAGTTATGGATGTTTTTGTAGCTATCTCTATAGATGCAAATTATTGGTTGCAAATGTTTCTGCCTTTAACTTTTAGCTATATTGAAGTGATGGATGTTTTTGAGGCTATCCTCTAGCTATGGAAAATATAATTGCGAATGTTTCCACAGTTGTCCGATAGCTACAAGAAATAAAACTACAGAATATTCTAGCTATTCTATAGATATGGACTTTTTGTTATGAATGTTTTCACAGCTAACCTATAGTTATGGATTTTTAAGGCCTAATAATCTCATCACATGTGTATTATTATATGAATCCAGTCTATATAACTATATATGTAACCTCTCTTATAGTTAAGTCAATTCATTCTGCTTCGTTACATGGTATCAGTTTGTTAAACTCTACGATCCTCAGCTTTTCTACTTCCGTCTTGCGTTGTTGACTTTTCACTTCGTTTTCTTGAAGCTACTTTGTTCTGTTTCTGTGGCTTTCATGGTGGTTGCTTCTTTTCTTTGTTGATTTTGTCAATGTTCATCCTTTGTTGCCCTTGAAGCTCACACCAAATAATTTTCTCTTATGGCAAGCTTAGTTTCTGCCATTGCTCGATGGACATATATAATCTTCTTGGTTATGTTGACGACTCTTTTCCTCGTCCTTTTGCCTCGTTGGAGTCGTCTTTATGGCTTCTCCATGTTTCACTAGTGACTCTTCGGTAGATATGTGGGATTGCCGGGACCAGCTTGTCTTAAGTTCGATTGTTTCTTCCCTCATAGAGGGTAATCTTCCTCATGTTGTTTCTGCTTAAACACCATATGAAGCCTGGTACACACTAACTTGCATTTATTCATCTTCCTTGCGATCTCATATCCTTAGATCTTAAGGATTGCCTTTTTGAATTCAAAAAGGCACTGCCATTGATTTTGAGATTTTGATTTCGGTCAAATCTCTTGCTAATGCTTTAGCATTGGCAAATAATCCTATGGTCTTGGAGATGATTTTCATGACTTCTCCACCTTTGTTCATCTCCAATTTGATTTGGGTTCGTTCGAGGATCTATTTGGTTTGTTACTAACGTTCGAGATCCATTTGAATTCCTCCTCCTCTACTTCGATTGGATCTATCCTTTTTGTGAATCTTGCTTCTTGTGATCGTTAATTTACTAATCGAGGTTCTATTACACGTGCCTCTACCTTTGAAAATTATCTAGATCAAGGTTCTTCTAAGTATGTCATTGCTAACACTTCTAGAGACCCCTCTATTGCTTTTGATTGAGGGTCTTGTAACACCATTAGTCTTACACCTATGCATTATTGCATACCTGAGGGGTCATCTTGTGGAATATGATGCTAGATTTCTCCATACTTAACATGCAATTGTTGTTAAGTTGGTCAACAAACCAATACCATGCCAAAGTTTCAAAGGTACACATAAGTTGATTACCTTGCTAGGAAGGCTTTGTCTTTGTCTCTTGCGCAAGTTGGATTAATTGGCTTGTTTCCACTTGTATTTTCAAATCTACAAATAGAGAATATTAGCATAGTTGACTCTCTTTTTCTTCGGTGGTGAAAGACTTTAGAGTTTAAACTTAAACTTAATTGGCTTGTATCCACTTGTATTTTCAAATCTACAAATAGAGAATATTAGCATAGTTGACACCCTTTTTCTTTGGTGGTGAAAGACTTTTTGGAGTTTAAACTTAAACTAGCATAGTTGACTTATTTGTAGGGAGTGTCCCTTGTACAAGTTGACCTATTCCACACTATATTTGCATTTGGCGAACTCTTTTTCGGGACAAAAAGATATGAGTAGTATTTTAAGAAGAATTCTTTACAAGTCTCCAACTTTGCCACAAAACTTGTGACACCCCTTCAAATGTGCAAAACTTACAAATGGGTCCACAGAAGTTCATATTATCCCTTGATGTTAACGGCCGGGGGGGGGGGGAATTACCGCAATGTCTTTAATACAAAAAGAAAGAAAGAAAGAAAGAAAGAATTTACTGGAATACAATCAATCCAACCAATCCATCTTCTAAAAGATGAATGGAGAGATTATTTCTTAAATTATCTTCTTCAATTTCCATACAAAATGAAAACCTTAAATGGCAAAACAGAAATAGCAAAAATCATAAACGAATAAGAAATTACATTCATGATTCTGATGCTGAACTAATCCCTTCACCTCTGTTTCTCTTCCTCCTTCAAAGCTGTCTATCCGTTGATGGTTGCCCTTCCCTTCCCAAGCCCTCTAATGGCATTTTGTTGGTCAAATTCAAAGCAAGAAGATGAGTGAAGGGCTTCTCTTTCACCCACTTCTATGTGTGTGATTGAAGTTTAAAAATAGAGTTAGGGGTATTTGAGTTATTTGAGTAATTTTAACCTATAAGTATATTTCATGATATATTTTGATTATATCAAAAGATGATTTAGCTTCCAATCATCAACTGAAAGGGTTCATGTCCTCTGCAGTGTCGAATTCCCATATGAATGCCACTTGTACCCTTTTTTTCAACTGTTAGATCTTTAAAACCTCTAATTAGATTTTAAACCATTTAACTGATGCTTGTTCATGATGACTCCACCTTTAAACATGTCTTTTATGAAAGAAACCCACAACTAAATCTTCTTTTTCAACCCTTTTTTCACATTCTCTCTCACCTCCCACTATTATCATTCCCCTTATTTTCTCCTCTCTCTCACCAACATTTCTCATATGTCTAATTTTATTATGTTACTGTCAAAAGTCAGCTCAGCTAGTTTATGACCGATGCTTCTTAGTGGGGAGTTTAGGGTTCGATCATTTTCTGATGGTATATGTAATAGTCATCACCTTCTATTTTTAGTAAGTTAATATAAAACACCCTTTAAAAAAATGTTACTGTATTCCATTTGATTCTTTTCTCTCTCTTCTTCTTATGTCAACTTGATACGGAGAAATTATGATCAGACCGGGTTCATACCTGGTCCGACCCTCGACCCCGGTCGAGACGGAGGGAACCGACTCGCTCCCGAGCGAATCGGATCCAGAAGACGGCTTGCTGAAGAAGAAAGCTTATTCGGCTACAAGCGTGCCCTAATCCTACTTATGGATTAGGGTAATTACCCTAATGATGGCAAACTCGAATTGACGGCTGCGGATAATCATTATCGAAGGGATAATCATCACATAACCTAAAGGTTATCTCAGGAGTCCTCTACTAGTCCAAACTAGTAGAAGTCTATTGCTCAACGGATCTAACTATTAAGATCCAACCACTACCCGAAGAAGGCTCAAGTGCATCCAACGAAGGAGATTCGAAGGTACACTCTATATAAACCTCACTACCATACAAGGTGAGGGGACCAAAAACACACAATCTGAGACTCAGGTTCAGATACATACTGATAGACTTAAACTATCAGCGCTTTGCTATCTAGATCACCTTTCCCAGTTCTTCGTTCCTTAGCTCTGTGCTTCTAGCAAAGCCGTTTGTGATTAAGTTCATCAACTGACTTAGCCTTCGGAGGTGGACTCTCGACCCCAGCGGTCGGGCCACATCTGACGCTTTCGTTTTGCAGGTCATCACGAGGAGATCTAAGGGCTGAGCAGATTTTGGACGCATCATTTGGTGTCGTCTGTGGGAAACGACTTGAAAAGCCATGGTGACTAGATCAGCAGCCGCAGCAGCCGCTGCACAGCACAATTCCGGTGTTCAGATCCCTGGAGCGAATAATCCAGATATTCCCCAGGGAAGCCAAAATCCTATCGAGGTAGATGGTGGCCTGGGAGGACGTAATCCTCCTCCTGATACACTCCAAGATCAATTGGATCAGGTAAAGATTCAACTCTTGGAGGTGAGTCAAGCACTCCGCATGCTCACCAGACGAGTGGTTTTACCACAAGAACCTGATCAGCGCGATTCAGGGAGACGTGCATTGCTACGTGATCAGAGATTGGCTGAAGACCGGAATATCGTCAGAATTTTCGGGAAGGAGACCGAGGACTTAGGAGGATTGATGATCAACCTAGGCGAGACGATCGGTTCGACAGACCGCAAGAGAGTACAACTGATTCAAATACAAGGTTGGATACAAGGGTAAGAACTCACTTACCCACTGTCAGAAGAACCGTTCGTGATGATCGAGCAGTTCGCGACGAGCGGAATGCTCGGGAAGGACGGGCTGTTCGTGATGATCGAGTAGCACAGGATGATCGTGTTAATCGAGGTCGTGATCATATTGCTGAAGATCACCTGACCCAGATTGGTCAGGAATTGGCCAACATCAATAAGAAATTAGGGCAGTTGGCTAAGGGAAGAATAACTGAGGATATTTACTCAGTCAATCGGAAGACTCCCTTTACCGAGCCAATTGTGGGATATCAGTTTCCCCGTAACTTCCGTTTACCTACCTTTTCAACATTCGATGGCTCCGGAGATCCAACAGCTCACATCGGCTATTACCAACAGACCATGGCAGTTTCAGGTAATTCTGATGAAATTTTATGCAGGGTTTTTGGTTCATCTCTAATCGGAGCAGCACAAAAGTGGTTTTCAAACCTCCCCTCTGGAAGGATCGTAAACTTTGACGAATTGGCGCGCAAATTCATAGGGCGATTCCAGAGTGGAATACAGGTCAAGAAAACGGAAGAAACCTTGTTTACTATCAGACAAGGAAATAACGAATCAATCAGAGAGTTTATGAAAAGATTCAACAAAGTAACGATGGAGATAGAAAATTTGGATGAGCAAGTAGCCAAAACTGCTCTATTCACGGGACTCACTAATCGGAAACTCCTGGAGTTATTACTACAGGATATGCCCGCGACTTATGCCGAGTTGGTACGAGAGATGCCGAAGCGGCTGAAGTCATGGAGATTCTAGACGCGCGCCAAGGAGATAATAAAGTCTCCAATAAGGAACAAAAGGCTCCTGAGCAGAAGCAGAAGCCAAAGAAAAATGTCCGTGATCGGGTTGGAAAATCTCAGGCTTGGCGCCAAAGGTCCCCCGGTAAAAGTGAGTACACTCCATTGAATGTTCCTCGGGCTGATATTTTAAATATCATCAAAAGAAAAAATATTTTGAAGTGGCCGCCTAAAATTCTTTTGAAACCCGGAGAGCAGCAGGATCGAGAAAAGTATTGCCGATTCCACAAGGACTATGGTCATTATACTAATGACTGTCGTCATTTGAAAGCTGATATTGAGAGATTAATATCTCAGGGACATCTGTCCAGTTTTGTTAGCAGAAGGAGGGAGGAGCCACGTGAGCCACGTACGGCTGCTCCTAAAAGGGATCGTTCGGTTAGTTCGGAATGATCAAGGGAGGCCCCGAAGTCTAAGAAGGGCAAGGAGGTGATTGAAGCTACTCGGTCACCGATCCTTACCATCTTCGGGGGACCAGAGCCCGAGTCACTCCGGAGTCTGAAAACAAAATCCAAATTTGTTGGAACCGGAGAGATCGTTGAAGCGGAAGAAGCTGAATGGTGAAGATTCTATCACCTTTAGCGAGGAGGACGAAAGAGATGTTTGTTTACCTCATAATGATGCCATAGTCATCAAGGTAGAGATTGCACGTCAGGAAGTGCATAGAGTTTTGATTGATACAGTGGTCTCAGAAGCTGACCTAATTTCTTACGAAGTGTATCAAAAATTGAAGGTGGATCGAGACTTGATGAAACCTTCATCCACACATCTATATGGTTTTGCGGGGTCACTGCCGGTGGCGGAAGGATTGGTCCAGTTGGACTTATCTATTGGAAGTTTTCCTAAGGAAACAACCGTCCGAATCAATTTTTTGGTGGTTCGGGAACTGCCAGCTTATAATATGATCCTCGGGCGACCATCTTTATCCAAGATAGGTGCTATTGTTTCGACAAAGCACCTGAAGATAAAATTCCCGATTGATATGGGAATTGGTCAAGTCTCCTCTGACCAGAAGATCTCTCGGCAGTGTTACGTTGCCTATTTAAAAGACAAGGAGGGCCCGAGGAAGGTAACTGCCCTACCTATAGAAGTTCGAGACGATCGGGAAGAGGCAGAGATGCAAAGACCCGAACCAGTGGAGAAGCTGGAACAAATCCAGCTGTGTACCGAGGATGAGAAAAAGATTACTTATATCGGGTCTGAACAACTGGAGGAATTTAAAGATGAGTTGAAGTTATTTCTTCAACAGAATAAAGATGTATTTGCATGGTCTGCCGAGGACATGCCGGGAATCGATTGGGCCGTTGCAGAGCACAAACTCTGGATAGATCATAAGGCGAAACCAGTGATACAAAAAAGAAGAAATTTCTCCATTGAAAAATATGAAGCCGTTCGTAGCGAAGTTGAAAAACTCAAGAATTCTGGTTTCATAGAACTAATTGAATGCCCAACTTGGTTGGCCAACGTGGTAATGGTAAAAAAGGCTAATGGGAAGTGGAGGATGTGTACAGACTACACAGATCTTAACAAGGCTTGCCCCAAAGATTGCTATCCGTTGCCTCGGATTGACCTCTTGATAGATGCGACTGCAGGATATGAAACTTTAAGTTTCATGGATGCCTACTCAGGGTATAATCAGATCCTTATGAATAAGGAGGATGAGAAGTTTACGGCTTTCATGACTGATCGTGAAAGCTATTATTATAAGGTCATGCCTTTTGACCTGAAGAACGCAGGAGCAACATATCAGAGGGCCGTCAACAAGATCTTCAAAGAGCTGATAGGAAAGAATGTTGAAGCTTATGTTGACGACATGCTAGTGAAAAGCTTTACAAAAGCAAATCATATTGCGGATTTAACTGAGGTATTCTCAGTACTGCGAAAATATCAAATGAAGCTAAACCCAGAAAAGTGTGCCTTTGGAGTCTCCTCGGGCAAACTTTTGGGCTTCATGGTATCACAGAGGGGAATTGAGGCTAATCCTGCCAAAATACAAGCTCTGGTTGATATGGAGGCTCCCAAAACTGTTCGTGATGTGCAGTGTTTAATAG
The DNA here is from genome assembly GCF_041222555.1 of Hakea prostrata. Classification (NCBI taxonomy): domain Eukaryota; kingdom Viridiplantae; phylum Streptophyta; class Magnoliopsida; order Proteales; family Proteaceae; genus Hakea; species Hakea prostrata. Next base: position 29,829,555 of record NC_142609.1, on the reverse strand, counting down.
GGAGAGTTGCTGCTTTGAATCGATTCATCTCCAAGTCTGGAAAAAATGTTTGCCTTTCTTCAAGGCACTTAAAGACCTGAAGGACAGCATGGAAGCAAAATGGACTGAAGAGTGCCAGAAAGCTTTCGAGGAGTTAAAAGAAGCACTTGGACAACCACCGATTTTGTCCAGACCAGAGAAGGGGGAAATATTACAGCTATATCTAGCGACATCCCTTTCAGCGGTCAGTGCAGTACTTGTTCGTAAAAAAGATAAAAAACAGTGGCCGATTTACTATGTAAGCCACGTGTTGCTAGATGCGGAGACAAGATATTCACAGATTGAGAAGCAGGCTCTGGCTCTCATGATGGCCGCCAGGAAGCTAAGGCCATATTTTCAGGCTCATCCAATTGAGGTATTTACAACTTTTCCTCTTAGTAAAGTTTTTAATAAACTTGATTTGTCTAGAAGGATGGTGTCCTGGTCAGTTGAACTTAGTGAGTTCCAAGTGAGCTTTAAGCCCAGAACTGCAATTAAGGCTCAGGCATTAGCCGATTTTGTAGTAGAAACTACTGCACCGGTGGAATCCTCCATCGAGGATCCCATTATACCAACCGCTTGGGAGGTATATGTGGATGGTTCGAGTAATAAAGATGGAGCAGTAGCTGGAATTCTATTAAAAAGTCCAGCAGGATTTATTATTCGATATGCTTTGAGATTTGCATTTGAAGCAAGTAATAACGAAGCAAAATATGAGGCTCTGATAGCTGGAATTCGATTGTCAAAAGCATTGTCTATTGCAGATGTTACTATTTATAGTGACTCTCAACTTATAGTCAACCAAGTCCAGGGGGAGTATGGTATTAAAGAACCACGCTTGCAGAAATATCAAGAGATAGTGCAGGCATTTCAAAACCAATTTCGGAATTTGAAGATATCTCAGATTTCGAGGAATGAAAATTCAGTGGCAGATGAGCTATCCCGACTAGCCAATGCCAAAGAAAAGAATCTAGACCCTTCGTTCTATATTGAAGAGATAACTTTTCCAAGTTATCATGAGAAAGAAATTTCTTATATTGAAGCGAACGTTCTTTGGATGGATCCGATAATCGAGTATCTAAGAGATGACAAATTACCTGAGGATCCCAAAGAGGCAAAGTTGATCAAGATTCGATCAGCTAGATTTGTCATTCAGAATGGGAGACTATACAAAAGATCTTATTCTGGACCCCTTATGAGATGTATAGGCCCCGAAGGAGCAAAATCAGCTTTGGCTGAGGTTCATGAAGGAATTTGTGGAGCTCACATGGGTGGACGAGCCCTGGCTCACAAAATTCTGAGACTTGGGTTATATTGGCATAAGGTCCAAGAGGCTGCTATGGAATATGTTGGTCGGTGTGGTAACTGTCAAATTCACGCTACAGTATCGAAGCGCCCGGCGGAAACCATGACTTCAATTCTAGATCCCATTCCCTTTGCAATGTGGGGAATTGATATCATGGGCAAATTCACCAAGGCGTCAGGCGGACGGGAATATCTGATAGTAGCAATTGATTACTTCACAAAATGGGTTGAAGCCAGTGCACTGGCAGCAATTATTGAGAAAAAAGTGGAGAAATTTGTGCTTGAATCAATCATATATCGCTTTGGGATTCCAAAGATTATCGTCACTGACCATGGTACTCAGTTCAACTGTCCGCAATTTGAGCAATTTTGCGGAACATATATGATTGAGCATCGTATGTCCTCAGTGGCATACCCCCAGAGCAATGGACAGGTAGAGGTTACTAACCGAACGCTACTGGAAGGAATAAAGAGAAGACTCGAAGCTGACAAAGCTTCTTGGGTCGAAGAACTTCATAATGTATTGTGGGCTTATAGAACTACGGTTCGAAACCCACAGGAGAAACTCCATTCAGGTTGGCATATGGATCTGAAGCATTGGCACCAGTGGAGATAATGGCGGGGACATTACGGGATCGTGAGTTCGAGGAAAAAGCAAATGAACAAGGACTGCTTGATAGTCTTGATCTGTTGGACGAAGTTCGGGCAAAAGCAATAGCACGAACTCAACATTATCAAAGAAGGATAGCGTCTCATTATAATACTCGAGTGAAGAATCGTCGGTACTTAGCCGGAGATTTGGTGTTGAGAAACACCCTAGCTTCCGACCCACGTCACCAAAGAAAATTGGAACCTTCCTGGGAAGGACCTTATATGGTTGTGAAACCGGTCGGTTCGAGGAGCTTACGAGCTGAAGAACATCAACACCCGAAAAGAGTTGGATCGTTCGTGGAATGCTAGGCATCTCAAAAAGTTTTATCCTTGATGATGATTTCAATTTTGTTCGCGATGTAATCATTTTCAACTCAATCAATGCAATTTTTGGCTTTCAACAAACTATCTTTTGATTGGGGGGCATCATACACCACATTCAAGAACAAGATCCAACTATAAGGCATCGGATGAAAATTCGTGTGGGTCCTTCAACACTTATGGAAATTTTTCGGACTTTCTTAAGTCGAGGCATCGGATGAAAATCCGAGTGAGTTCCTTTTGCAAGGCGTCGGTTTGAAACCCGAGTAAGTCCTTCAAGACTTATTGAATTTTTGAATTATCCTTAAGTAAAGGCATTGGTTTAAAACCCGAGTGAGTTCCTTCTCAGACTTATTGTATTTCTCCGGAAATCCTTAAGTAAAGGCATCGGTTTAAAACCCGAGTGAGTTCCTTCTCAGACTTATTGTATTTCTCCGGAAATCCTTAAGTAAAGGCATCGGTTTAAAACCCAAGTGAGTTCCTTCTCAGACTTATTGTATTTCTCCGGAAATCCTTAAGTAAAGGCATCGGTTTAAAACCCGAGTGAGTTCCTTCTCAGACTTATTGTATTTCTCCGGAAATCCTTAAGTAAAGGCATTGTTTCAAACAACTAAGACCTAATTCAATAGCAATTCAAGTGACTAGCAAAGCTCAAGATGAAGTTAATTTCTTATTTCTTCAAAAGATCGAAAGAGGCCAATATCAAAACAATTACAAAAGCTGGATACAATCTTCGGTCAAAAAAGAAAGTCATCATAGGTGACTGTTAAGAAGTTATACAAGATCGACGCGACTTTGCTAGAACAAACATATGAGTCAACCATTGGTGTGGATTCAAAGAAAAGAAGAGAAGAAATGAGGATTACAAAAAATATTTCGGTATGCATAAAATCCTCCGCAATTTCATACTCTTTGTCCAGCTTGTCCAGGAGAAGTATGGTCCTCGACCAAACTTGCATTCAAGACGAGCTCGTCATAATTGACTTCTTCCAGGGGAGAATAAACAGGAGAATCTTCCAGATAATGCATAATATCTGGATCGGAAGGTGGAGGATCAATCTTATCTTTGGTCCAGTCAGGAGGAGGAATACCCAGGTCGGTAAATACTTCAGGATGGCAAACAGCACTGTAGGGAGTTGTATCAAAATGAGGATCCTTCCTTAATATTGATTCACATACTTCGTTCTCACCATCCCGGAACGCCTGCAAGTTATAAGCATTCAGCATATCAACAAAGGGCTTACTGTGTAAATACTTGAAGACGCAGGCTCTGCGAACATCAGTTGGAAGGGATTCGGGCAAAGGAACGACAGCTTGCCTTGGAGGTAATGTCTCAGATCCTTTGGCTCCTGACTTTCCAACTGTTTGCTCCAGTCGCCGGATCTTCTCCCTTGCATCATCCAAGTCCGACTGAAGACGACCGATCATCGAATTCTTTTCTCCTGCCACCTCCCAAGCTAGTTTCCGAAGGCAAGCAATCTCAGCATCTTTAGCTTCAGAGATTTCCCGAAGCCTGGAAACTTCATTGCTCAACCTACTGAGCCTAGAAACTGCTTCCACTTGGTTGTGGAAGTTACTAGTAAGACTCCTGCAAACAACTTCCGAGTTAAAAAGGAGCAGAAGAGTAATTTTTCAGAATCGAAAGATAATGAAGAAAGACTTACATCACCTGTGACTTCGTAAAGACTTCATCCGGAAGTTTGGAAAGAACCGCGCTCTCGAAGTCATTCGAGCAGCAAGACACCATTCCAACGCTCTGTCAAACTCGTTTGACACTAATTCAGCGAAGGATGAGAAGGATGAGCTACATCAAGAGAAGGATGAGCTGCATCACTTGTCACCCGACGGCGCTTCCCGGGTGGCAAAATCCTCCAACTCGGAAGGAGAGGAGGAGGATGCCAAACAAGCACTAGAATTGGAAATAGGAGCAGCGTCTGCTGGGACCACACCTTCATCAGACGCCAACATAGTTGCCTTAGATGCCCGAAGAGTCTCCTTCGGGGGTGCACCAACAGTCTCACCAGCAGGGGTGTCGGCAGCGCCATCAACAACGGAGTGATCAAGATCTTCCTGGGATAGACGAGCGATCACTTCGGGCAAAAGAGGCGCAGGGACGGCATCAATAGAAACTGTGGGAATCTGATTTGAAGATTCACCAACAGCAATCGCCTTACGCTTGGAGGATTCACTAGCTGAAACCACCTCACTGGCCCCAACCACCGCCGACGAAACGATTTTCTTGCTAGATTTCACTCGATAAAGTTCCAGGTTGATCTTGGGAGCCACTATGCAAAAAGAAAAGCCATATCATTACAGAATACCAACGACGACAATAAAGAGGGAAAACCCTAGTTCTCTAACATTTCTGAAAAACCCGATTAAATAAACCCCAAGTATTACTGTTGTGTCGTTTACTCAAGGGGGGAAGTGGGGAAAGAGATGAGTAATCAAAAAACTCACCTGTTCAGAAGTTGATAGAGCTGTTGTTGAAGTACGAGGAATACGGGAGCAGGCAGAAGGACGGAATGTCGCTTGAGCACTTTAGAAAATCTAACTTGCAGATGGCAGGATAGATGGAGAGTACCCACGAAGGCTTTAAATAGCCTCAGGTATTAAGACGACAGTTGAAGGCTAAGGACAACCGACGACCTAGATCGAAATGACGCTTCGAAATCCGCAGAAAGCAAGATCAACGGTCGAAGGGATGCCACATGGAAACATGTGGAAACGAGCACCTGATGCAGAGATACCTCCAATCGTCGCACCGCCATTAAAATAATGGATGTATTTCCGATTCATTGGAAAAAGTGAATGGTATACAAAAGCAAGAAAACATTTGAACTTCGCAGAAGGGAAACGTGCGGACTTTGCAATAAATGAAGTACTGGGGAAGATTAATGCATCTTTCCGAAACGCATCTTCACAATATTTCTACAAGATTATTATTCGGCGAGGAATGTAAAGTTAAGTGATAAGTTTTATCATTTATACTTTGATATTCAAGGCAAGATTTCGGCAGGAGACGGGGAAATGTAAAGGCCAACATGAAAAGGAAATGTCTATTCATTAATAAGAGGGTAAATCTTTACAATAAAAGATAACTCCCTAAGCCTCTTCTTCATTGTTGCCCGAGGGACCCTGTTCGGGAGGACTTTTCTCAGGATCTTGAGAAGAGCCTTCCTCAAGAATGGCATCGGCTGAGTCCTCTACAGCAGCAACTTGAGACTCGGCTTGTGATTTCTCCTCTGGAAGCGCCGGCTCGTCAGCCAGGTATGCCGCATATTGAGGGTCAGCTGGAAAGGGATCATCTTCTTCCTGAGCCCAGTCTAGGAGATCCATGCCAACTTTCCCGAAGACCTCTTTATGGCACACCTCACGAAAGGGAGCAGTATCGAAGGAAGGGATTGATGTGAGAATTCACTCCCAAACGTCGTTCTACCCCAAGCGATAAGCTTGAATGTTGTAGGCACCTAGCAGCTCGGAGAAAGGTACGCTGTTCAAGTATTTCCGAACACACTCCTTCCGAAGCTCTAGCTTTATATGCTCGGGCTTGCTAGGGATTGCCAACTTTAGATATTCTTCGTTCTCCCTACATCGGAATTCAAGCCTGTCACCAAACAACGTGGCGGCTGCTTTTTGCTTCCTGGCCTCGCGCTCGGCAGCAGCAGCACGAATCTTCGAAGCATCGAGGGCTTCCTTGAGGGAGATCACTTCTTCCTCATGCTTTTTCTGCAGCTCCTCAGCAGCTGCAGTCAGCCGGTCTATTTCAGAATTGGCCTTGGCCAAATTCTCTTCACAGGTTTGCAGAAGGAGCTGGTGCGACCAACCCGGCTCAATGCTTCCATGTGTTGATAAAAGCTCAACACAGCATTCCTGGGAAGGCGGAAAATATCAGAAGAAGTCATAAGAAATTATGAAAAAATAAGTAAGCAAGAAGACTGGTACCTTGTGGATTGACTAACAAGAGAAATGTCATCCAGGGCTTCAAATTCCTGGCGGTCAGAAGGAGCAAGACTGAGAGAGCTCCACTCGCAGCTTTCTCGAGATCCCAAGTCACCCGTCGGTCGCCTTCAGTGGTCCACCGGGGGGTGAAGACCTCCTCACAATCCGTTGAAGCTTTGGATTTTTTATGGGAGGAAGCATCAATTGTGTCATGCCTCCTTTTGGTTCGGGCGGAGGAAGAGACATTAGACCTCTTCACCATCGGTTTCTTCCCTTTACCCGAAGCATCAGCCACGGGCCTGATATTCCTGATACCCCTATAAGAGGGGTCGGGAGAGGGAACATAAGCCTCTTGATCTACGGTCAAGGCTCTGGGTGATCGTTGCTCGGCTGTCACAATGGCCCTAGCGGCCTTCACTCGCAGGTTCTCAGGGTTCATTCTTGGAGGCACTGCAAAGAAGAATGACAAGAGTCAGAATTAAAGACATATCACTTCAGTAAAATTAAAGGATGGTGGTTAGAAGCTCACAATGAGCTAAGCCCCAGTACTGAAGAATGGAGTTATACTCCACTTCAAGTCCATGTATCTTTTGATACCATGGAATGGATTTGATCTTCCTGACGGCCGCCTCGTCTTCTTTGGATAAGGGAAGACCTCGGTTATTCTCGGAAGAAGAAGTACACCTCCTCCAGGCAGTTGGGAAGTTAAGATCCGATGGAGGCGCTCGACGAGAAAAAGTATCGTTCGCGCCATCTTTTGTGGTTAGAAGGGCAAGTTCCTTTAACAAGGATGCTGCCCCTCCAATCAAGTTCAGCCTTATTGCGTTTGGACAGAAAAACCCATCCGGGAGGATGGGAGATAGAAAGAACATGAAAATGTACAAAGAGAGAAAGAGATGGCGTAATGCCAAGTTCAAAACACAAACCCAAGAAGCCGACGATGAGAATCTAGCTATTGGGAAGGAGCATTCCCTGGACAAATGTTCCAATGATTCGAATCACGGAGAACAAAGGATTAAAAAGGGAAAGCGAACCCCCGCTTTCCAAAGGTGCATCTATATACGGAGAAAATTCACCCAAGAGGTTTGAATCAACCCTCTCATCGGGGTGGGGAGCCCTAACCCGATAAGAGGAAGGAAAATCAAAATCTTGGATGGCTGAAAGAAGGGTTTCCTCATTATAAATGGAGGGAATAGAGCCAGGTCCACCATCGGACCTGGAAGTTTGAGGCTGCCTAGAAGACTCGACAATCTTGGAAGATCCAGACTCGAGGAGGGCAGGAGGAGTTTCGGTTTTTCTCTCTAAACCTTTTTGAGAAACTTCAGCAAACCGCGCGCCGGAGGACGCTTAGGGTTTTGTTATCACTATCCGACGTGCTCGGGAGCAGGAGAAGCAAAAGCCTCACTTCTATTACCAACACCGGGTACCGGGAGAAGCCCCGTCGTCCGCCATTACTTGTTTCGAAGAACTACAAAAAGAAAAAGACCAAGAAACTTACTGATTCAGTGAGGCAGTAGCTTGAGAGCAAGAAGGCGCGAAGCAGACAACAAAGGTTCAAATTCCAGACAGGAAGAATGAAACCTACGAAGACAACGAACCGCTTTTAAAACCCCCGCACGAGTGTTCGGGAATCTGAACGATCGAGATTGATTCAAAATCAACGATCGAGATTGAAAAACGTTTTGAAAGTTTGAACTCACGAATCCTAAATAAGCATTCGGAAACCGTCGCTTGGATGACGTGAGCCACGACAAATCGACTGCAAGAAGACATGTGGCCTTACACTCACAACGCTCGAGGAAAAGTGACCACCGCATTAAATGTGATATGACATTTAATGAAGCACGCAGAGATTATCGCCTGACAAAGAACCCAGTTAAAAACCAAGCCCTCGGGATCGACCGAACGCTTGGTCTGGGGGGCTCGTGATACGGAGAAATTATGATCAGACCGGGTTCATACCTAGTCCGACCCTCGACCCCGGTCGAGACGGAGTGAACCGACTCGCTCCCGAGTGAACCGGATCCAGAAGATGGCTCGCTGAAGAAGAAAGCTTATTCGGCTACAAGCGTGCCCTAATCCTACTTATGGATTAGGGTAATTACCCTAATGATGGCAGACTTGAATTGACGGCTGCGGATAATCATTATCGAAGGGATAATCATCACATAACCTAAAGGTTATCTCAGGAGTCCTCTACTAGTCCAAACTAGTAGAAGTCTATTGCTCAACGGATTTAACTATTAAGATCCAACGACTACCCGAAGAAGGCTCAAGTGCATCCAACGAAGGAGATTCGAAGGTACACTCTATATAAACCTCACTACCATACGAGGTGAGGGGACCGAAAACACACAATCTGAGACTCAGGTTCAGATACATACTGATAGACTTAAACTATCAGCGCTCTGCTATCTAGATCACCTTTCCCAGTTCTTCGTTCCTTAGCTCGGGGGTGCGGGGGGGCGGGGGGGGGAGAGGACAAAAGGGGGGGGGGGGGGGGGGGGGGGGGGCCCCGGGCGGGGGGGGGGGGGCATCTCGACGCTTTCGTTTTGCAGGACATCACGAGGAGATCTAAGGGCTGAGCAGATTTTGGACGCATCACAACTTTAGCCTACAATTTGCCAATGGCAGACTCTCCTTTATATCCTCTATGTAGTTTTCTTTTATTCTTGTAAGTTGAGTTTTCAATTGTGAGGGGGAAATGTATCATATGGTCATCAGAAGGTGGATGAAAAATTGGGTCAAGAAAGAAAGAAAAGAAGAAAAGACTAGGGCAATGTTTGGCATGCTTTTTATTTTTGATTTTGCCTGAATAAATAGAAGTTGTGGTTTTTGATACAATTTATCCAGCCTATCATCATTTAAAAAAGCCTGAAAAAAATACAAAAACTAAAATCAAGTTGAGACCATGAACTACGTCAGAATTATTCTCAATGAATCCATAAGAAGTGATCCAATTTTTTTCATCAAGTCCGGGTAGAGACCAAAGATCATGAGCGACCGATCTGGTTGAACAACTCAAAAGACAAAGAAGTATCGCTAATTTTTTAATGCTCGTTCCAAGTTCGAAGTACCATCTTTACAAATAAGAATCCCCTTCTTTACATGATTTCTTATTCATATAGATAGATATAGGATATACGGGACAATTACTTAGAAGTACATTTTGCGCAGCAACCCTTCCTATTGGATAGAAATAAAGGATCCCATCATCTTGAACCGATCTTACCTGGGATCGCAAATCCCAACTTTGTCTATGAAGTGCAGATCTAATTCTTAACTTGTTTTCAATTTTCTTTGAAAATCAAATTTGTTTGTTTCTACGATGACTTATAATTTTTAGAAGTGACAATTAAAACAGTAAATTCTGGACTTCTTATATCTTTGCTTTTCAACTCCTCCAAACTCAGATTCAGGCGCTTGCTAATACCTTGATGCATTTCTCTCTGTCATCTCGCTCTCTCTTTTAGAAAAAAGGACCTGGAACCCTTCAAAAATGAAAAGAGAGGATCGTTCTCTCCACCCAACGCACTCTAGACTTCTATATCCATCATCTTAGGAAGGTTCTTGGTGAGAGCAGATTTAGTTACAGCCAAAGAAGCAGCTGCTAATTGAACAATGTTGTGTATCTAACCCATTAGAAATATGAGGTTGGTCTACAGATCATGAATTAATAAAGTTTATCCTATCTCTAGAGAAGTTTCGATGGTTTCCAACTCATTGAATTTCCATTTCAGGTTCCATTGCTTTCAAAGAAAGGGACTGTTCCACTCAGTATTCTCTCTCGAGGATCCCCACTCGGTCAAAAAACTATTGATCCTCTACCTAACCTGCTTTCTCATGATTTCTTTATTGGGTTTGACTGACTTTGGGTCCAGCCACACGAGGAGACATTAATTGGGTGAAGAACCCACTTTCTTGTGAAGTGGAAGGGAGAAATAAATTCTCATGTGGGGAAGTATAAATGTACAAAAGAAAAAGAGGATTGTTGAGACTTTTCTAGGAGAGAGAAAAATATTTTTTGAAAGTGACTTTTCAACTTTAATTTTTGGAGAGAGAATATTGAGAAGAAACCATATTGGAGAAAAGTTTCGAGCTCTTAGAAAAGGAGTATATTTTGGTGCATGGTGTTTTTTTTTTTTTTTTGGTGAAATTTTGGTGCATGGTGTTAGGGAGACTAATAGATGCGCGGATTTTTTAGCCAGATTGGCAACGTCGGACCAAGAAATTTTGGGTCCTCTCTCTGCCCGCCTCTCATAGTGAGGAGCGGAGGCTGCCGATCGTAGTTTGTTCATTTTTTCTTCATATAAAATCTTATTTTCTCCACAAAAAAAAAAAGAAAAAAAAAGGAGAAGAACAGAAAAATATTTTAGCAAGCATTCTCTTCTTTGATGTTTATTTTGGAGGTCTTTTTTTTTTATTGCAATTTTCCATGCTCTTGTTGTCTACAACTTGGAAATAATATCTAATTTTTTGAGTATTTTATTTTGACCTTTGAAGAAGTGAAAAATAACCATTATTAGTTATATTCTTGTTGGTTTTTTTTTCTTCCAAATGTTTAATTCTCTATGTTATCCTCAAGATTTGGTAGAAAACTTGAGAATAAGTGTTGCTTGTTAACCCATTATTTACCATATAGTTGAAGATTTGTCTAGGCCAGGCCTTGTAGTTTTTACCTTCATTTTGAAAGGTTTTCAATGTTATAAATTCTGGTGTTCACGTGGTTGTTTGCTTGATTACTTGCATTTGTTTTACATATTGCAAGTTCTTCATATATTATATTTGATTCATATATAGATGAAAATGATTTGATTCCTAACACGTGGTATCAAAGGGTTTTGTGTATTCGTATATAAATTAAAGATGGATTCAAGTACATCTTATAGGATGATAAGTTTGAATGAAAATAATTGGTTGATTTGGAAAGCTAAAATAGAAGATCTCATTTATTCAAAAGACCTATATCTACCTATAGATGTAGACAGTAAACCCGAATCCATGTCCAATGATGATTGGAAGAAACTGGATAGGAAGACAATAGCATGTATAGGCAATAGGTGGATGATGTTGTGTTTCATCATGTTTCGGTTGAATCTAGTTCATAGTCTCTTTGGAAAGAATTGCATGATCTATATAAAAGAAAAACTATTGAAAATAAAGCTTTTCTAATTAGGAAACTTGTGAACTTGAATTTAAAGAAAATGGCTTTATTGTAGAGCATCTAAATTGTCACACCCCACCTGATGGTATTGGATCCACCCCGATAATCTGTAGGTGTAATCCACAACCAAAAAGTCTTAGTTACACTATTAATAATAAATAATGTGCACAATTCCATAATCACGAGCAAGAAAAGTCATTTTAATAATTTAATAAAGGAATATAGGTTCCAAATTTCAAGAATGAATACTAAACGAATCAAATAAGAGTGTATGAGCGGAAGCAAAAACAAATATGTCTGGTTGTGGTTTACAATTGTCTTTTAGCTTTTTAGGTATTATTCTTCAAATTTCTCTATGAAAGGAGTCATAAGACCCTCCTTCATCTCTTTATCCCAACGGTAGACAACTAGAGCTCTATTCTCATCAATTGGTGCCGTAAGAGTATTCCATACATCCACAGGAAATTTTGTACTCATTGTAACCAGTTTCCACTGGCATCTCCGGTATCTCTTCAGTGGGTTTATCCAACCTAGTGTTTCACCTTGGGGAGCTCCAATGTTGTTCGTGAAGAAGAAGGACGGTAGTATGCGGATGTGCATAGACTATCGGGAATTGAACAAGTTGACGATCAAGAATAAATATCCTCTTCCTAGGATCGATGATTTTTTTGATCAGTTGAAAGGTGCTACTATTTTCTCAAAGATCGATCTAAGATTTGGATGTCATCAGTTAAGAGTAAAGTCTAGTGATGTTTGCAGGACTGCATTTAGGACCAGATATGGGCACTATGAATTCCGAGTTATGCCTTTTGGTCTTACTAATGCACCAATAGCATTCATGGATTTGATGAATCGAGTATTTTAGGATGTCTTGGACAAATTTGTCATAGTTTTCGTCGATGACATTCTGATATATTCAAAGAGCAGGAAAGAGCATGTTGAGCATTTGAGTTTTGCTTTGCAGCGATTGAGAGAGAAGAAGCTATATGCCAAGTTCAACAAATGTGACTTTTGGTTGTCCAAGGTTATCTTTTTGGGTCAAATTGTTTCTGCTGATGGTATTAAAGTTGATCCTGCGAAGGTTAATGTTGTGGCAGATTGGGACCGACCCAAGTCAGTCACCGAGATTCGAAGTTTTCTTAGTATGGCTGGTAATTATAGTAGCTTTATTGAGAATTTCTCTAGACTATTGGCTCCTATGACGAAGCTTACCAGGAAGGGAATCAAGTTTGAGTGGAATGAAGCCTGTGAAGAGAGTTTTCAAGAACTTAATAAGAGGTTGACTAACGCTCCGATGTTGACAATACCAGATGACTCTGGAGGTTTGATAGTGTTTACCGATGCCTCTAAAGTTGGTTTGAGTTGTGTGCTAATGAAGCATGGGAAGGTAGTAGCTTATGCTTCTAGGCAGTTGGAGAACTATGAGCATAACTATCCTACTCACGATTTAGAACTTGCTGATGTGGTGTTTGCTCTAAAGATCTAGCGTCACTATTTGTATGGTGAGAAGATAGCAATTTTCACTGACCACAAAAGTCTCAAGTATTTCTTTACTCGGAAGGAATTGAATATGAGACAATGAAGATGGCTAGAATTGGTGAAGGATTATGATTGTGATATTCAGTATCATCCAGGAAAAGCTAATGTGGTTGCTGATGCTTTGAGTAGAAAGAGCAATCGAAAAAGTATAGATTTGGCATCTCTCAGTAAGCCTTTATTGTTCTCTATTATCAGATTTGGGCTTGAGATCGTGTAAGAATATTCCAATGTTGTTCTGTCAGCTGTATCAGTTTGATCGAGTCTGAGGGACAGAATTGTTGCTTTGCAATCCACTAATCCGGAATTGAAGAAGAAGATTGATTTGATTACCTTGAAGACTAAGGAAGTGGCAGATTTCTCCCTAGCCTTTGATGGTGCCCTTGTTTTCAGGGATAGAATTTGTGTTTGAGTGGTGGAAGATCTCATAAATGAAATTCTGACTAATGCCCATCAGTCCATCTTCACCATTCATCTTGGAAGTGTAAAGATGTATCGGGATATGAAGGGATATTTCTAGTGGTCCGGCATGAAGAATGATGTGGAAGACTTCATTGCTAAATGTGAAACTTGTCAGCGGGTGAAAGCTGTTCGTCAGCCTTCGTCTGGTCTTTTGCAACGTCTTCTCGTACCTAGTTGGAAGTGGGAGGACATTGCCATGGATTTTGTTAAAGGTCTACCCAAACCAGCAAAGGGAATGATTCAATGTGGGTGGTAGTGGACCGACTGACCAAATCAGCTCACTTAATTCAGTTGAAAATCACCTATACTTTGGACAGATTGGCAAGGCTGTATGTTGACAATGTGGTGAGACTACATGGAGTGCCTGTTAGCATTGTGTCGAATAGAGATATGAGGTTCACCTCTCGTTTCTAGAATAGTTTGTAGAAAGCCTTGGGTACTCAGTTAAATTTGAGTACTGCTCATTATCCGCAGACCGATGGACAATCGGAAAGGACCATACAGATTTTGGAAGATATGGTTCGGGCGTGTGTCATTGATATGAGTGGTAATTGGTATATGAGTTTGCATATAATAATAGTTATCAATGGACGATTGAAATGGCCCCATTTAAAGCTTTGTATGGAAAGACTTGCAGAACTCCTCTGTATTAGGATGAAGTTGGGGAAAGGCGTGTTCTTGGCCCTGATCTAATTGAAACCACAGGTACTATGGTGGATTTGATTAGAGAAAGGATCAAAATAGCCCAGTCTCGATAGAAGTCCTATGCGGATAAAAGAAGGTCAGATCTAGAATTTCAAGTTGGTGGGCGGGCGTTCTTGAAGGTTTCGCCAATGAAAGGTGTCATGCAGTTCAATATTAAAGGAAAGCTCAGCCCTAGGTATATTGGTCCTTTGAGATTACTGAGAAGGTTGGACCAGTAGCTTACAGGTTGGCTCTGCCTTCATCTCTTGCTGGTGTGCATGATGTATCCCATGTATCTATTCTATGCTAAGGCAGTGCTTAGCAAGCTTTGAGCAATTGCTCCAGAATGAACCAGAGAATGCGGATTTGACGTATGATGAAGAACCGACGAAAATCTTGGACCAAAAGGATAAGCAATTTAGGAATCGGACCATACCTTTGGTAAAAATAAGATGGAAGAACCATTCATTTGAGGAAGCATCTTGGGAAAAAGAATATGAGATGTGAACCAAATACCCCCATCTTTTCGGACTTACAAGTACGTTGTAATTTCGGGGACGAAATTTCTTTTAAGGGGGGAGGGATGCAACAACCCCCATAATTCTAACCCGGAATTCGTATTGCAGGTCCGACAACCCGAAGGTTTAACAGGGTTAAGTTGTGGAGTGTCCGGATAGAAGTCCATGATTCATACCTTGAACCCATGGATCTGGATTCTCTTGGTGAAGAAGCTGCCTTACTAGGAAGTTGGATCTTTGGTAGAAGGCAAGTGGTGTTTGGGGATGTTCGGAACGAAGGTAAGACCTCCCCCATGTGTTGATTAGGGTTAGATTGAGGTTGTGAGTCAACCCCTTGAGAAAAGCACCCAAGAGAGAAAAATGTTTTTTAAAAGTAACTTTTCAACTTTACCTTTTAGAGAGAATTGAGATGAAGCCATATTGGAGAAATGTTTTAAACTCTTAGAGAAAAAGAAAAGCAGAAAAATATTTCAGCAATCATTCTCTTCTATGTTGCCTATTTTGGAAGATTTTTTTTCTTGCATTCTCTCATGCTCTTGTTATCTACAGTTTTGAGGTAATATCTAAACTTTTTGATATTTTATTTTGAACTTTCAAGAGGTGAGAAATAACCATTTTGGTTGTATTTTTGTTGAACTTTTTCAAGTGTTTTGTTCTCTCTTTGATAGTTGTATTATCCTCAAGATTTGGTAGAAAGCTTGAGAAGAAACATTGCTAATAAACCCATTATTTACTCTATAGTGCAAAATTTGTCTGGGCTAAGTCCTGTGGTTCTTACCTTCTTTTTAAAGTGTTTTCTACATTAAAAATTCAGGTGTTTATGTGGTTATTTGCTTGATTGCTTGTGTTTGTTTTATTTGTTCTCACATTGTAAGTTCTTCATATATTGTCTTTGATTTATACATAGACATGAATAATTTGCATTCCCAACATTCCTCCCAAAGATGTATTTTCTTGTCACATTTTGATATTGTCAACTCACACAATAACTCATCCTTTGAGAACACCTCTTAGCTCTAGGACCTCCACCCCTTCATGACTCTGCAGTCAGATCCTCTCCCTTTGCTCAAGGCTGCAACTGCTTGACATGCAAGCCCTTCCTTTTCCTGATGTCTGATCAACATTTCCTCCAAAAGTACTACAATGTACTTAGTTTGTTTGCAGCTGCATGTTTTGACAAGAAGCTGCGCAGATCAAATTAATGGGTGTAACCAAGTTGTCTTGAATCTGGTGAAAACGTAGACTCTGCCTTGGCTTCAAGAAATAAAAGGGTGGAGAAACGGAAATGATTTCCCAAGAAGTGGCTGCTAAATCAAAAGATGCAAAATGCAAAACCCTAAGAGGTTTAAGTTTATTTAGTAGGGCTAGTCGAATTCTATCCTCTGCTGAGGAACCTGCATTTGTTCAACTGAAGTACTCTTCTTCGGTTAACACCTTAACCAGCCCACCTGAAAGTGATTTCAAGAATTTCTCAACCTGGTGTGAGTGCTTTCGCTATACATGGGAGTGGCTATATTGTCCACTGAAGTTAGTATGTTTACATCGGATGGTGCTGGGGTTTGGACTTTGTAGTGCATGATGAAGCCTCATGCTTAGTAGTTGTGGTTTTCAATTCTTTGCGTCCTGAAGAGGCAAGATAGAACCCACAAAAAATCATTTTATAGAAAGACATGAATATATTTTAATGTGAAATTTATTTCACTTTTTAATTACCAAACGTCTTTTGCGTTTTACATAAAATGATTTTTTTTCATTGATTTTTGAAAAATAAGTAGATATAAATGTTGAAACTTGAAGATTGAAAGGCTTACAAATGCAGGTAAACACAGAAAAGCTTCATAGACAGGCAAGTTCGCAGATGATAAGGTAAAAGTTGAAGTTGAAATCTAGAAATGTTAAAATAGGCAAAGCCATTATATTGTGTACGGCTAAGATGCAAACAAATCGGTGGTCGAGACCGAGTTATGTTTCATGATTCAATCTGATGGATGACATTTAATCAATCCAACAACAACAAAAAGATTGTCGTTTGGAACTTGGAGGTAACGATGATTAAGGTAGATAGAGGCCACATGGTGCAAAGGGAGAAGGTTATGAGAAGCGTTTGTGGCTCAAAATATACCGTTGTGCAGGCTAGTACAATAAATGCCATACTTGGAGAACGGGAGAACGTTTAGCCTTCTGTTCGCTTCATCTCAATGATCGTGATCGGTAAAAGTAACCAAGCCCTCGGTCATCTTGACCGCTTGGCCTAGGGGGCTCATGATGAGGGTAAAATTATACCGAACCGGTTCTACTCTTAGTTCGATTATTAATTCTGGTTAAGAATGGCTCAACAATGATTGGGTCAATAAACCCAATCGGTCAAGCCATAACTAACACGAGGATAAATGTGCTCCCGAAGATTTTGGGATACATGATTGAGTTACAAACAATATCTGCAATTAGACGAGTGGAGGATCGTGTCAAGAAAGGTAACTGCCTTCATCTCCGAAAGAAGGGTAAAAACCCTAAGATCGAACAGCCACCAAAGAAAGATATGAACTGATCCAATAGTTGAGAATAGAAGGTAAAACTTATTTAAACAAGAGAGTTAGGACAGTGAATGTATCTGAATCGTTTCCCTCCATTCTATATTGAATTCAAGTTCTGCATCAGAGCTTTGTGATCAGTTCTATTATTAACTTAGCCTTCAGAGGTGACTTCTTGACCCCACGGTTGGGCCACGTCTAACATTGTTTTGCAAGTCATTCCCCAAGGATCTAAAGGCTAAGCAGATTTTGGACGCATCAATAACAATTCTGAATTTTAATTGGAGGTGGTTTACTAGCAGGAAAAAAGAGTACTTGTACATCAGTTACAAAGACCTCATGGGCTACAACAAGGTTGAACATCCTCTTATGGAGCTACCAGATCTAGCTGCCCAAGTGAAGGCTATGACTTACAGTCTTTCCGCTTTCCTGCGTGGGAGAGACAGGCTTTCGGTGAAGCCAAAAGTGGGATAGGCCTTGACGTGAAGCTTAGACCACCATGGGAATGGAATTTTCGTATTAATCGGAGTCTAGATTCAAGTAAAGGATTGCATTATCCTCACATTGTTGCATTAGTTATTCAAGAAGGAGGTCTACTTCTGATCCATCTCGTCAATGCTCAGAAGTAGGCTTCCTTCTTAATAGTGCAAGGAAAGGATGTGGGAAAGTGTCAAGGTAGAGGATACAACTTACACAAAAAAAAATGTTAACCGATCCCAACTCTTTTGGCATCTATGCAATATACTACAATTAGCCAGAGCAATTTGTTAATTTAGCTATTTTTAGCAGAGTCTAGATCTTCTTCATTAGGGTGTATCCTACAGCCAATTTTATATCTCGCAGCCCACCTAACAATAGGTGGACGGAGGGAATCCAAATTGGTTTTCACAAAAACTTAAGAAAATTGGGGAGAGAGCGAGAGAGGAGGCTAAAATCAATAAAAAGTTGTGGAAAAGAGAGAGAAAGGGATCCATATACTAACAAACTCTTCATGGGGAAGGCTACCTGGACCACACCACTCCTTTTTCAATCCAAACGCCTTTGTTTCTCTCTTCTCTACCTCTTCACAGTTCTCTTTCTCGCTCTCTATTCTTCTCTCTCTTCAACCAAATGCATTTTCAGATCCTCACCATTCGACCCAATTCAAATCCCTCTCTTTGTCTACCCTCACACCTATGGGGAACACAAATATGCAATCCCAACTCTTCGATCCTCTTGCATTTCCCCTGTTTCCTTCTCAGGTTTCCTTCAATCCTCTCTACCCCCTCCTTAATAAACTCTGATTGGCTCTCTACGTGTTATTGATGGGTTTTGTTCATTGTCTCCAGATTATTGGTTGGTCTTGCAAGAGATCAAGGATTTCTGTCTGAATTCCTCGTATTCTCCCATGGTTTTGAGGTATAAGCGGAAGAAAAGTGGTAGTTTTGCAGGAAATTTCAGTACCCAAAAAAGGTTATCTTATTTTGATCATAGTGATGATACAACAGAGGTTTCTTGTGGATTCATGAATGAATTCCCTATCAATGGTTCCGGTAAGTTCCATTCTCCAATACCATACTTCATTGTACGTAAATTCAAAATAAAACTGGTTGCGTTTTTCCAACACTAATTTATCCTTCCTGAATCAATTCTAGTATAATTAGGTTTGTTCAAATACTTTTAGATCGCAAATTCAATATAAATCACTATAAATGGGTGAGTTTCCAATAACTGCAACAAACTTGAAAAGCTCATTGCCTTCTTTTGGTAAAGAACAAGTTTTCTCTTGCAAAGCCATTATGGCTTAATTTCTTTACTTCTAGCTTGAGATCAGTCAATATTTTGGTTTTTTTTTTTTTTTGGTGCATTAACAATGAAAAAAAGAAAAAAGAAGCAAAACCGAAAATGAAAAAACATCATGAAAAAAATTACATTTGCAGAATATCCCTGCCTTTTGCATCACCCTTGTATTCCAAAAGAATATTTTCATAAAAAAATATTTTTAATAGAAAAATCATTTTCTATCAACGTTAAAAAGATTTCTTTACTTCTAGTTTACTTTATCTTTGGAGCTTTAATTTAGAAATTGTAAAGAAGCAATTCATCAACCCATATGCTTATTAAGGATGCTTGTTCTCTCTTGTTTCTACTGAATTCAGACAGATTTTTCATGAGGAGCTGCAAAGATGTAGTGGTAGTCTCAGCAATATTTGGCAACCACGACAAAATTCGTCAGCCGAAAGGGCTCGGAGCTCAGACTATAGACATTGTTTGTTTCATTATGTTTATAGATGATATAACACTTCGAGGTCTTCATGCTCATAATATTCTTTTAGATGAAATAGAGAAAAGTGACAAGATGGGGGTGTGGAGAATAATCAGGGTTAGGGGTAAGCTTCCATATAAGAATCAAGTCATGAATGGAATGATTCCCAAATATTTAGTTCATCGGCTCTTTCCAAATGCAAAATTTAGCATCTGGGTAGATGCAAAGCTACAGCTAACAGTTGATCCATTGATGTTGATTCATTCTCTTATCATTTTGGAGGATGTAGACATGGCTATCTCTAAGCATCCTTACTATCTTCACACATTGGAAGAAGCAATGGCTACTGCAAGATGGAGGAAGTGGGCTGATGTGGAATCCTTGAAGACACAAATGGAGACATACTGTGAAAATGGCTTGAGGCCATGGACACCTGAAAAGCTCCCACATACCACAGGTTTGCACATGCAAAATTTAACCATCTATTCATAGCTAGTTTTGGTTAATCAATTTTTGGATCTCATGAAGTTCCTTTAGTTAGATTGTCCATGAAATATTTTTCACTAGTAGAAAATTATAGCTTCATGCATTACAAATGCAGCATCAATAAGTTGTTCATAGTGATTGATCCTCTTCAACTATTTACAAAAATGTAATGCTTTTCATTGTTGGATGATCCTATTGTTAGTAAAACAGAGCATAAGTATATACATAAAAGACGAGATTTATGTGGTTTATCCCAACGCTACGGCCATCACAAACAACGATGGATGAATTTCACCATGAAGAAGATGAAGAACAAAGTACACCCTATCTGTTTTCTACTATACTCTACCCCTTTTGAGAGATAAGTAGAGAAACATATAGGCACACAACCGTCATTTCAAAGAACTTGATATTCTGAACAAGATCTGTTGCCTGGCCTTTCATGTGCATTTAAGCCCTAGGACATTCTGCATGGTGAAAATTGATCTTCACCATACAACACTTATATGGTTCTAAATTTCCAATAGAAGATCCCTGGGTCATATGTTATTCGTAATTGAGTATTATTCATTCTGATGCAAATCTACAATCACTAGTATAGGGAGAATATGATTGGTGCATGGTAGATCTCTACTAATGTGGTGGTCACTGTTACTAGTTTTTTAACTTGAGTTCCCAACCATTCATCTCTTTTTGTGCATTCTGTTGTGTTGTAGATGTACCCGACAGTGCTTTGATACTTAGGAGACATGGAGTTGAGAGCAACCTCTTTTCCTGCCTGATGTTCAATGAGTTAGAAGCTTTTAATCCAAGAGATCAGTTGGCTTTTGCCTTTGTGAGAGACAAAATGAACCCAAAGGTGAAGATGAATATGTTTGACGTTGAAGTGTTTGAACAAATTGCAGTGGAGTACAGGCATAACTTGAAACATGTTGGGGGTAGTTTCACAGATGTTCCTAAGCCGAAAAGGGCAAGGTCTGATGCATCAATTAATGGAAGTAGTTGGAAATGTGAAAATTACCTTCTAGAAATGTGGGGGGAATCCCATGATTAATTATGTTTGTTATTGTTTTGCCAGTACACGGCCAAAGTAATACCAGCACAAGAAAACTAAAGCTAAACCAAAGTGGGGGGAAGAGAAAAAAAAAATGAAAACTGAAGAAGTAAAAAAGAAATTACACTATACTAGAGGAAATTGAGTGGGTGGCCTAGTTTAACTTGTATTAATTTACAATAATTACCCTATGGTGATTTCTTAGTAAAGTGTGAACATGCGTCTTTAAAGGAATGTGTGTTATGTGCCAAATGGGGCCTAATTTGGTGTATGGATAGTGTAATACATGATAGGTTAAAGAGCTTGACTCAGCTCGTTCTATCAGCTTCAAAGCTTTGGAGTATTAATTAAGTGTTTAACATTTAGTATCAGAGTTGACACCATGTCAAGGGTTTGAAATCTCGGAAAGGACCACCTTGGAGAATGGCTACTTAGAGTAAAGTGAAATCCCAGTAGAGTGTGAGCTACCTAGAGTGAGAGTCATAGAGAATGGCGATTGTAGAAACATGGTGGTATATTATTTGTCTAATGGGATCTAGAGTGAGAGCCATCAAGGACGACGACTGCGAGAGTGTGATGATATGTTATGTGCCTAATGGGGTCTAATTTGGTGTACGGGCACTAGATTGGGCCAACCTAGTATGAGAAATGTTAAAAGACTTGATTTAACTAGATCCAAGAACCTGTGTCTAGCCCTTTAACATGTCCTACACTACCTAGTCCAATCTAGTGCCTCCACACCAAATTGGGCCCCATTATGCACATAACAGTGTGCCTTAGAGAATTTTATTTTTAGAGTGATCCAAATAAATGAAATTTGTATCCATTCTCGTAGACATAAGTGAAGCTAATCAATTTGACATACCATTCAAACAATCGTTCCATCATATTATTTGATTTATTAGTGTAAATAACAATTGACTTAAAACAATGAAAGAAAAATTATCAACTCTTAGAGATGTGTTTATAATAGAGTGGTGATAATTTCTTATGCAAAAAGGTAGTAAGACTAAAGAGATTTTGGATTCAAATTTTTGTCCCTTCACCCCCTTCCTCTCTTCATTTTTCATCTCTTAGGCCTATGAGTCTTCAATCCTATCCAGATTTTAGGAACCTGAAAAGTATAAATCAATAATAGTTTAATATTACTTGCATGGATTTGGTTCAGATTTATTAAAAAAGGAGAGAGAGAAAAAATATAAAAAACTTTAGTCAAACATTTTTTTACCCAAAAGAAAAATAAAAAGAGCAAAATTGGTCCATATCTTCCTGGTATTATAGTGGTCAATATCATTATTGGGATGAGGTTCACTTTGGAAGCCACTACAACATACGCATTGTCTATACTTTTAGCTTTTGGAATGTTATTGAAGCTTGGTCCCTTTGTCCTATTATCTATCTTCTCTGTTTTTGGTAGAGAAGAGAACCTTTTATTTATTTATAGGGTGAAACCACAATTACTAAATTATCATACACACGTATCCATTTGAGACACATGGGTTGGTGTTTGAGAGTAAGAAAGGCTTCTTGTTTTAAAGCAGTTTCCTAGCCAATGCATCTGTCGAATCCTGATTTTATATCAAACTTAAGATCCTTCAAGTGGGTGCACCAAACACAATGGATGTCGGATTCCCCAGCAGATACTGGTGAAGAAGATCCCCATGAATCAATTCGAGACCGTTAGTGAACCTCTAGAATCAGCCTTTATTGGACACACTCAACTTCATGTCCTCCATACAGGGGCGGACCCAGGATGCAATATTGGGTGGGGGGGGGTGCTCTAAACTTTTATTTATTAAATAATAGTAGACCCACATATATTTTGTGGGGCCCACACATATTTGAAAAAAGGGTAAATTATTAACAATGATATTTTTTTTTTATCAAAATATAGGTAAAATTAAAGCAACAATAAAAAATATATATACTCATGACTTCAACCCTAAAAAGTTAGATGCCAAGTTAAAATTTTCTTTGATAGAAGATGTAAACCAAAATTTTCTTTGATAGACGATGTAAGCCAAGTTAAAATTTTCTTTGATAGAAGATGTAAACCAAAATTTTTTTTTTTTTAGGTAAAAGATGCAAACCAATGGTAGTTAGTTACCAATTAACATAGACATTTTATTCATAATACAAAATCAAATAACAAAAATTGCAGAAGAAATAAAGAAACATAGAATATAAAATCAAATAAAAAGAATAACAAAAAAAAAAATTAAGAAATAGAAAGAGTACCTAATTTTGGAGAAGATTTTTTCCCAAATTTTCTTAACCCACGCTTATAGAAAGGGAAGAGAATAAATAGGAAGAAAAGAGGAGCGAGGAGAGAGGAAATAAGAGAATAAATAGGGATTGAAGAGTTAGTTTTTAATTAGGAATGACATTTTGATTTTTGAATACCTAATAAGATTTTTTTTTCAAAAATTTCCTTTATAACCCACGTTTAGAAACAGAAGAGAACAAACAGGAAGAATGGATGATAGAGAAGAGAAGGGAGAATAAATAGGGATTGATGAATTAGTTTTTAATTAGGAATGATATTTATACTCATCATTTACCATTAAAAATTGTTCTCGATATTGGGGGGGGGGGGGGCATGGCCCCACAGCCCCTTCATAGGTCCGCCCCTGCTCCAATACAACTTAGTTGTGGGAGTTCCATCTTCCTTAGGCTTGGCCACTATTTACTACTAGGTCGGCAATAAAAGGTTTCATCCCTTTTTCAAAGCCTCAACCGAATCCACTACTTCATTGACTGATGGACCTGCTACCCTTGCTACCTTTGCTACTTGTGCTACGGGATTGACTTAAGTGATTGGTACTGCTAGATCTGGTTCTTCGACTGAATCAACAAGATCATTGTAATAAGCTTAGCAATTAGCTTGAGTATGTCCGGATTACCTTATCGTCATTAAGGATCTTCTTATTCAACAGAACTGAGAGTTGGGCTGGGGTATGGTGGTTTACCACATTGAAGCTTCATAAAAGCTATAGAGGTCTAGAAGAGTTAAGGCGACTACACTATTAGCCTCCTCTAGGGATGGGGGTAGGCCCACCCAGGGCTTGTGTGTTGTTGTTGTAAATGACTTCATAAGAAAAGAATGAAAAAACTATGTGTTAGAGACTCAGAAGTACTAAACAGAAAGCCAATTAAATCCTCTAATTGATTTATTGGAAGAAAGCGCTCTTTCGAGAATTGGCGCGAAGATCCGCCAAGACCGACGTTTGGGGTGCGAAAGCATGGGGTGCAAACACTATTAGATACCCTGGTAATCCATGCCATAAACATAAGTAAGGAAATCGGCACTAACTATTTGCCACGGAAATATCATTCAGTGGCATATAGTCTACCTGTTACTACCGAAATTAATAGTTTAATTCCTATAACAAAAAAAATGGTATATATAAATTTTTTTTTTGCCACACTAATTTTTACCGTGGAAAATAGTCTAATTGTATACATGTGGGGAGTTTTTTGCCACAATAATTGTTTGCCACGGTAATTTTTTACCGTAGCAACTAGTCTAATTGTATAACAAACCATTTTGAAAATTTCCACAGACACCTCAAATTATATTTTATTATTAATGACAAAAAAAACATGGAAATTGGCACCAACTATTTGCCACGAAACTTCCCTTCCGTGGCATATAATCTACTTGTTATTATGGATATAGAAAGTTTTTTGCCACGGTAGTAAATTACTGTGGCAAATAGTCTAGTATGACCATAATAATAAGGGTGTAAATTGTAAAGAAAGTTTAACCGCGAACCACCCTAAAACCGCACCGTCATCAAACGAATTTCTTCGGTACGGTTCTGGTTTTAGGTACCCATACCGTCGGTATGTACCGAAACCGTACCGAATTGTACCGAACGGGGAAAGGGAGGCCCCCGGGGGAGGAGGGGGGGCGGGGGGGGAGGGGGAAGAGGGAGCAAGGAAAGCGAGCAAAGGAGGCGGGGGAGGGGGGACAGACGGAGGAAAGGGGAGGGAAGCCGGGAACCGGGGCCAACAAGGAGAGCAACGGGGCGCGGAGAAGAGGACCCCGAAGAAGGGGCCCCGACCGACCGCACGAGGATCGGGGCCGAAAAGACGGCGAGGTATACCCGTTGGTGCCTATCTTCCGACAGTACCAAATTAAGGGATATAAATTTTAATTTTACAATTAAAACACTCTACCATTACCCTATCCCTAATTCCCTATTTCAGTTTTTGGTTTCATCATTCACTCCTCTTCTTAAATTTACTTGTTTTCTCTCTATTAATTAGATTTACTTGTTTTATCTCTATTAATTTCAATTTTTTATTGATTGGTTGATCACAATTTTATTAGGATCTTAATTAATTAATAACAAAAGTGGCATAAGTTCATTCGTACCAAAATTGTACCGCACTAGATATCATGTTTAAACCATTTCCTGTACCGATTTAATACTGAAACCGTACCGTACCATTTAAATTCAGTACTTTAAGGTTTTGGTTTTCGGTATTCAAAATTGGTACCGTACCAAAGCCATACCGAATTACCGAAACCGTACCAATTGACACTCTTACATAATAGTCTAATTGTTGTATTTCCCCTTAAGAATTAGACGATATATGGGTTTTTACCACGGTTGCAAATAGTCTAATTGTTATATTTTTCTTTCAGGATTAGGCAATTTATTATTACGGAATGATACGCTATATGGGGTTTCTTGCCACGGTAATTTGTTACCGTGCCAAATTGTCTAATTGTTATAAAAGCAGTGAATCTAAGCAGTACGGGAGAGTAGATATATTGGTTTTTTGCGACCGTGCAATGACCGTGACAAAAGAATCCCTAAATGCTATGGTTTTTTGTATGGGTGCCAATAGTTGGACGTTTTGCCACGGTAGCTTGTTTCCGTGGCAAATGCTCCATCGCAATTGACACTATGAAAACCATGCCAACCTACCTAGGCCAATGCATTTTCTCTTTTTTATTCTCTTTTTTTGCTCTCTTCCAGTTTAATGACTTCTCACCAATGGAATTTTTTCCACTAAAGCTTGTTCCTTTTGATAAAGTTTTCTTATATTATTCTAGACTTGTCTAGATTAATTTAATCTTCTAAAGCGTTCTAGTCTAGGGGCTTTTTTCTTTAATCCTTGTGAGAAGAATTAGAAAGGGTTAGATTGTAAAATTCTAGGGTTTCTGATGAAGAAAATAGATGGCATTGCACCCTTTTTCAAGGTATCAAATTCTCGAGAAGGAAGCTTGCTCTACATCTTCTTTCTCATTCTTGTATTACTGAAGTTAAGCATTTGAAATGGTGATTTTTTTTTCTCCATAAAAAGCTCAAATTACCCAAGAATGATAAAACTATTTGGCAATGTTCTTTTTTGATTGTCACATCTAAACACACTCTTTTAGCTGGACCTCTTGGAATCCGACTCTTAATAGGACTACTGGATGTATGTGTTATTGTAGTAAAGATCTTCTCTGGAATTACACAATGATGAATTAGTTTTTTTGGTTCTTGGTGTAACTTTCTATTAAATCTAGAAAACAAGAAACTGCAAATCAGAGCTGTTCTAATGGTGAAACCAACACCTCTTAGTGAAGAGGTCGTGGATTCGACTCTTCTGTTCTAATGGTTGCAGGGATACAATCACCTGGGTTGAATGGATGGACATCAAGCTTCTTTTTGGTCCACTTAGGTTGTCTTGTACTCAGCAGGATGGACACCTACGTTTTTTATACTGAGTATTCAAGGTTGGGATTAGGTTTTGAAAAGCACAACCCAGCCTGTTGTTGTTGCACCCCTGATCAAGCCCATATTATGCTCGATAAGCCCATGGTGGACCATAAAAAGATTGATCTTAATTTTGCCATGCGTCTAACGTGATGGTGCTTGTGGTACCCATCATTGGATGCACGCCACATGTATTTTATTAAATCCCAACCGCTCAAGATATGGTTCAGTTCATTTTCAAAGAAAAACCGGTTTTATCTCATTTAAGTTAGTTAAATGCAAATATGGTGTTTTGAATAAGGGTGTCAATTGGTACGGGTTCAGTAATTCGGTATGGTATCAAATTTGAATATCGAAAACCATAACCGTAACATACTGAATTGACATGGTACAGTATGGTTTCGGTATTTGCAAAAATGGTTCTGTATGGTTTCGATATTAAATCAATACGAAAAAACGGTTTAAACACGGTATCTAGTGTGATACAATTTAAATACGAACTAACCCATGCCACTTTTGTTATTAGTTTATTAAGATCCTAATGAAATTGTGATCAAAGAATTGATAGAATATGATATTAATAGAGATAGAGCAAGTAAATTTAAGAAGAAGAGTGAAGGATGAAATGAAGAACTAAAACAGGGAATTAGGGATAGGGTAAAAGTAAAGAATTTCAACTATACAGTTAGATTTATATTCATTAATTTAGTATGGTACTAATTCGGTACGGTTTCGGTACATACCGACAGTATGAGTACCTAAAATCGGAACCGTACCGAAGAAATTCGGTTTTTGTACAGAATTTGAATGGTGGGGTTTTAGACGGTGTGATTTAGTATGGTTAAACGGTTTCGATATGCAATTGACACCCTTAGTTTTGAGTAGTCAGAATTTAATGCAATCTATATGGTATGCATCCAATGGCAGACACCATATGCACCACTATGTCAAACGCCATCCACAAAAATTCTATTGGTGATTGAGTGACAAAAAGGCAGAGGTCCACCTGGCAAAACTAACCTGCTTCAGGTCCTGAATACTTGCTATCCAGTTCTTCTACATTTAATTTTGCTCTTACGTTTGGCAAAAATATAAAAGTTTACTCTTACGAGAAGGAAATTTTCATGGATTTGGCTAATCCACATGGCACATTTTCCTTGTACCGAGGATATTTTTCCTTGTACTGAGGATATCTTGAGGATAGAATGATTTTACGGTTGTTCACTCTCTTACTTTGAATTTCTGCTGTCAATGCCACACCAGCTAGTCGACAAGCGTAACCCCATCGGTCTAGATCGTCAAATTTCATCTTCCTTTCCCCTTTTTAACCAATACAGATTGCGTGTTTCGTTTTGTGGTGATGGAATCTTTTAAAAAATGGATTAATTGGTGGCTTTCCATCTCATGTTTCCACTTTACTTTTCTCTGTTCTTAGGGGGAGCTTATTTCTTTTCAAAGGAAAGGTCAGAGTTCCTTTCTGATAAGGTATGCATTTCTCCCTCTAAATTTTCCCCCTTTTAGCTGCTTTTTGTCTTTAATTTTCCCTTATAAGCATCGTTTAATATCCAATTTCTTGGAGTTTTGGATTGAGATCCTTCACATGGGTTAATAGTCAGCATTCAGACGAGGATATAAATGTTTTTTCATGGTGTCAGAGAAGCTTTCTGGATGATACCGAACTGAGGACATTGTCCGAAGTTCATCTTCTTCCTTGACTAACCAGACAGAAGAAATAAAATACTGATACATTCTGGCTGGTTTGTCTCTTCTTTAGAGACATTTGCACAAGCCCTTACCTGGCGGCCTTCGTCTTTGAACCATTTTTTCATTGAAATCACTCAATTATAATTCTCAAGGCATACTGGTGCTAAGCGATTAGGTGATTCTTTTATTATTTACCTTTACACATTAGTTACCATATAAAATTTCTTTTGCATTGTGTAGCTGGATGATGTTAGTCATATAAAATTTCTGTTGCATTGTGTAGTCTGGCTGTTGATTAAGGAGTCATACAACTTGGTCTCAACTAGTCAACTAGTCCTTCTTCCAATTAACTGGCTTTGGTGACATGAATTCTTTTTGGCCAGTACACTCTATGGGTCTATTCTGAACCATATTTGTTGTTAATCTTAAGGCCATGTGTGTCTTTCACATGATTGCTCCCAAAGTTGTTTCAAGCTTGACCTTTTTCTGATCGGGGAGCCATGAGCTGATCTACTAATTGCTCTAAATTGGGCATGACGATTCAAGTGATTTCAAAGGATTTTTCCACTTTACGATATAAAAAATCAAGAGTTATATTTAACTTTGTTGTGGAAAATCTATAACTGCATTCCCTTTGAATTTTCATTATGCTATTAAGTTATTATGCATTCTCCAGAGCTCATGTAATATAAATGCTATTTCCTGTTGAACTGATGGACTTACCTATATTTCTTTCAGAGCTCTCACATATTCCTTGTTGTCTACCATGGAATCGTTGGTGAACTGTTGTGATTGATTCCTACTATCACCTTCAGCTGTTTGATAGATCCATTTAAATTTGGGAAACATGTCTTCCATGCAATTGCAAGGAAGTGCAACAGAGAAAACTCTGCCACATGTAGAGCAGCAAGCGAAGGTGCAATTTAATTTAAGCTGTGATGATTTATCATATATTTCTCTGTGTTCTGTCAATAAATGATAGTCTTTAGTCAAATAAATATCCATCCAAGAATGGGCGGCTATGTTGAAGCTATCTTTCTTGTCTTCGTTGTGTGTCTTGAAATTCTCTTCAAGGAAATATTGTGACTGACGGATTGGCCTTCTGACAATGTGGTAATCTTTTTAGAGAGATTCTGGTCGGTTTGTATAACTTGTGCTGTGAGGATGGTTATGCAATTCTTGCATCTAGTCAGGAAGATATCTGGCCTGGGATCCTCAAAAATAGTTGTCTCAGACCCTTTTATTGTGTTCTAGTCTGTGTGCCACATGTTTTGCATGCTGTAAAATATACATAGCAGACCAGGGATGGAAGTTTCATCATGCTCTGGTTGTAGAAGGCTACCCTTCCTGCCCCAAGGTGTTTTCCATCCTTCTGGAGTATAAGACTATCCTTTTTTGACACTTGCTTGTGGAATGTCATAAACAAAGAGATCAATGAAGAGAAACTGCTTCTGGTGGAACTAAACACAATTGCAAATTGGTTTCAGATTGACGAAGTTAGAAAGCTGGTGGGTCCTATTGCTGATAAGCTACCAAACCTTTGTTCAGATGCTTCAATACTGAGGTATCTCAGAGCGAGGAATTGGAATGCTAAGAAGGCTTGCAAAATGCTGAAGGAAACATTGGAATGGAGGCTTGATTACAAACCAGAGAAGATCTGTTGGGTATGCAACTTTCTCTCTACACTTCTTACTCTCTTCTTATGTGTTTAGTGTGGCTTACGATGCTTCATGAATGGTCCCTGTGGTGTACTTACTCAGCTGCATTTGCAAGCCTGTGTGTTCACTTATAGGATGGGGCTTATTTATTTGACGACCGAAATCATCTTTCATGCTTTGTAGGAAGATGTTGCCCGTGAAGCTGAGACAGGAAAGATCTACAGGGCCAATTACTTGGACAAGTATGGAAGGACTATTCTTGTCCTGAGACCTGGTTTCCAGGTATATAGCATGAGATGCAAGTCATTTTGATCACATAAATGTTGGACCACTTTCTTTAATTCCTTTTCTTCTGTGACAACATGGTTAATTGTTCGTTTTCTTTCTGCAGAACACAACGTCAACAAGAGGCCAGATTAAATATCTGGTTTACTGTATGGAGAAAGCCATAATGAGTTTGGGTCCAGATCAGGAGCAAATGGTATGGCTAATTGACTTTCAAAGGTGGACCATGCCAAGCATATCGGTAAAGGTCACTCGTGAAACAGCTCGTATATTGCAGGACCGTTACCCTGAGAGGCTGGGCCTAGCAATCCTCTATAATCCACCTAAAGTTTTTGAATCTTTTTGGACGGTATGTCAGCTGTTGTTGTTAGTTTTCTTAAGAATGTCATTTATCATGAGCTTGCTCAACTGTTTTGAGATTTGAACTTTTCTGTTTTGCCTTGGGAATTGAATTTACATAGATGTATAGTTGCGTTGGTTTTGCCTTGATGTTTCCTCCCTCATGCCCTACTCACCTACATGCCATGACAACCATGCTTAGATGTTTATGTACTCATGTTCATGATACTAGAATCTCTTTCTATGTACAATAGCATATTTGTAAAATTACTGCATGGGATTTGAATTGGCATTTGTATTCACCCTTAAAGAACTAGAAGAAACAATTGAGCTACGAATCCTCCATGTCCAGAACACAGCCAACAGTTAAACAGTGGAAGTCATGGTTTAGTTGTCTACCAGGGGATGGGTTTAATCATAGTAAGAATGTCCACATGTTATTTGGCAAGGTTCAAGAAGTTGGTTCCTCAATTTCAACAGAGACCTGGTCAAAATTTTCCAAGTTTCATTTGAGGATTTTGGTGGTCAATCAGTATCTTGAAACTTAGTATACATCCTAATTAAACATCCTTAAACACAATGTATGGAACCTTTATATTTTTCAAAAACACATCCATTAGTTATTAGTTTGGCTTTATATACTTGGTTGGCAAAATATCTTGTTGCTTGCTTGTATAATTCTCATAGATGCCGTATGGTATACATGTTTTAGTGCCATAACATACCAAAGAATAAAATCTATTAAATTTTGCAATTGCAACTGAGATGGAGAAAATAATTTAATATTGTTTAGTAACAAAATATTGCATCATCAGTGTAAAGTCAACAAAACCACACCAAATGTGCCAGTAAGAAAATGATTTTTGCCCTTCCTTTTGGTTCCCTCTCTATTCTATATACCATATAGAGTTCAAGGCCAGCTCAAAAGGAGTTCAGATCCTCTACCCACATGGAGAGAAAATTTTCCAACCCACTTGGTTGGATTCTTGATATATGTCCAATCTTAAAGCTAGACCTTTTTT
Source organism: Hakea prostrata (assembly GCF_041222555.1). Classification (NCBI taxonomy): domain Eukaryota; kingdom Viridiplantae; phylum Streptophyta; class Magnoliopsida; order Proteales; family Proteaceae; genus Hakea; species Hakea prostrata. The sequence goes on along the minus strand of NC_142609.1, from coordinate 29,797,913 downwards.
AGTAAATTTGTTATAGTAAAACTTAACACCATTATTCATCTTTACTAAAAAAAGATGATATTGCTTTGAGATTTATTTAAAGAATCCAACCATGTGTGTTGGGAAATTTCCTCTCCCTGTGGGTAAAGTACCTAGATTTGCTCGAAAGATCGACAAAACTATTCCCCCGACTAGATCTCAAAACAATGCCTTGTCATGGTATATCTGGGAAAACGGCTCAATATCTGCTTGGTTAATCATATATCAAGGAAGCTGAGAAAGCATATGGAGTCTATGTAGTCTGCTGAATCTGTATAGTAGAAACCAGTGGAGAGTTCTGTTGGGGATTTTGCATATTCTGGGCCCATAAGAATAGTGGCCCTCTAGCAGCACATGTGATGTTATATGGCAAGAGTTGCATCAACATAGTTTCCAGAGCCACTATTGACAAGGCTAAGCCATGTATAATCATTCTTATAAGGTTTCTCCTCAATGGTAATACAGTAGAGGTAAAGAATAGATGCCTCATCCTTTGATACTTGATGGTTATGATGAGAGGGTATGGTGTGATGTGATTCTAATAAAGTTGATCAATGCTTTTGTTAGGACAACCATGGATGTATGAAATGATGTTCTGGTTGGTAACATCGTGAACTAGTGTATCTTTAAGTTCAAAAGAAAATCTGTTAGATTTGAGCAAAGCTGTCACTGCATCTAGGCGGTTCAAGGAGCAGTATGGGGCGTGGATACAAGGAGATACCAACAAGGTCCCCAGATTTCTAGGTGATGCCATGACAACTATATATATTTGGGCCTATCAACATCTCAACTGAGCAAACTTGGTGCAAAGCATTGATGACCAATTAGAAGCGGGCTCACACTGAGAAGCTGTTAGCATACTGCAAAAACTGTTTCTCAGTCTAGCAAGGATATGAGATTAATATTGGAATTATCATTAAGGAGGTAGCTTCTTAGTCTAATAACAGCTTCCCAAGACAAATGGAATATGACTTCTTAGGTTGAGTTTTAGAGTAGCTTCTAGACGAGCTGTCCTATTCATAACATTGATTTGGTGCCAAGATTGGTATTACCTAACCGGCCTGCTAAGTTGCTAACGGACTGAGCCCTATAAGGCATGCAGACTTGAAGTGACTGGTTGAGTTGTTCAGAAAGGGCTATATACATGAGAGTATGCTCTCTTGACTGGTCTTCATCTTATGTGCATTGGCAGCAGAGCCATCAACAAGATTATAGTGAAATGCATGTTTCTTTTCACTAGGCTAGATGATATGTGATACATGTTGTCTGATGCTAAGTTCTTTAAAATTGATCTTGAAAGATAATTCAATCAAAACTTGCATCCTCCCGGTGATCAGGGGATGACTGACTACATTTAAGATTAAAGACGGACTATTTAAGTGGAGAGTCATCCCCTTGTTACAAATGCACCAGGTAGTTTGTGTGTATTATGGCTCAGGATCTTTGTCCCATTATTAGTAGATAAGAGGACAATCACACTGATCACCATATGCGATTCATGCTAGTAATTAGAATTTAGACTGAGCAGCTCTATTTCATCCTGCTCGAAATCAACCAGTTTCTGTTTCTCCAGGTGCCCGATCAAAGTGGCAATGAAGTGCAGCACTGATGAGTCCTTGTACCCAATGCACAGGACATATACAGAGTTGATTTCCAATTGCCAAGTCATACTCCTGTAATAGGCCATACCAATAGCTTTTCTATTTTCCCTTTGATTTTATTTTTCAACCATTTGGCTCCAGCTTCAGTGCTGCTTGACTGTGAGTGTAGATCAAGAACTCATGAGATCTCACCATGATCTTGCAAGATATCTCAGTTTACCTGAAATGCAAAGAAAAGATATATGTTGAATCGGAAAAGTACAACATGCTATAGTAAATCACATATCTGAGCAAGCTAGAGCTAGAGGAGCTGGTGAACCTGGTTAGGACTTGAATGAGTGAACGCATATGACATAGGGTCTCCAGTTGTACTTCTTTCTTATAATCTCAAGTTTGACATCTGTTAGAAGACACCATGAAATTCTAGGTTTGAGTTTGCATGAGTGTAAGACTATGCGTTGCCAGAACCCTGTTTACAGTCATATTAGATTATACTGGTGCATTGAGAGTACTTCCAGGATGGCTTGGGTTAATGACTTGTGACCAAATTGTATGGAAGAAAGCATTTTCTGTTCTTCTGTTTCTTGCTATTGCTTTGACCCAAACTAGGCCTTTTGTGACTTGTGGGTCTCTCTCTTTTTTACTCTTCCGGCTTCTCTTTTTTTTTTTTTTTTGGGGGGGGGGGGGGGTTTTACTGCTTTTCAATTTCCATCCCTAGTAACATCATTGAGCTACCTGGATAACATTCTCAGAAATTTAAACATCCTGATCCAGTTCACTTTCGACAGATTTATGAATTGCCAGGTGACTGATTTAGTTTTTAGCGGACATGCTTAATCTTGAGGTAATCTAGTCTTCAAGTAATTTTTTCTGATTACAATTTAGTCTTGTCAGAATTCTTCCTTTCCACTTCTAATTTTCAAGTTCTGGAACTACCAGATAAGCTCTCTCTCTCTCTCTCTCTCTGTGTGTGAATGGAGGGCAAACAAATGATGTACCATCAGGTGGAATTGTCGTATTCCTTACAGCCTCTACTGCCTTGGGGAAATTTACTGTGTTTCTGATCCTCAATAAATAGTAGTCTGACTACATGAGTCAAAATTTTCATTTAAACATTCTCCATTGTGAACAACAGTAAGCTTTCTTTTCTTGTCTTGTCTTTTCTTTTTTTTTTCTTCTTCTTTTTATTGGACAGATGGTGAAACCCTTTCTAGAGCCCAAGACACACAAGAAAGTGAAATTTGTATATTCTAATGACCCAGAAAGCCAGAAGATAATGCATGGCCTTTTTGATGAGGAGAAACTTGAATCTGCATTTGGTGGGCAAAACACAGGTGGATTTGACTACAAAGAATACAGTGAGAAGATGAAAGAGGAAGACAAGAAGATGTATGCTTTAATTAATTCAGAAAACTCAACCCCATCAGTGTTGTCTGATATCTCGCAATCAGATTTGTCAGTTTCAGGACATGATTCAGATAATAAAGGTTCCTCTGGAGATGATGGCACTGATCCGAAGGGTGCTGATGACTTGTTGGATGAGAAGACACCAGACCAGATTGACTGCAAAGACAATGCAAAGGTTTTGGCAGAAGCTCAGACGTAGGTGATGCAAATGAGAAAGTCAGCTTGAAACTCAAGAAACATATGTAAGGACTTGATTCATTTACCTTTCAAATAGTTAATTAGCATCCATCCACATTAAATTTCCTGCGCCGTATAAATATTTGCTGATTGATAACTAATATATGCTATGCTACTTAGCTTAGCTGTAGCTTAACTGCAATTCCTTTGGATGAAATCTTAAGGTTTGGAGTGGAGACAAGTAGGTAGAAGAGCCGGCCGTTACTCTTTTAAGAAATTCATTAGAGAAAACTGAATAGATTAATTGGAACAACCATTTTATGTGGATCATGATGTAGATTTTGTGGACTAATGGATGTATTGTATGATTTTGTCCAAGCTTGGTTGTAAGGTGTGTTTGTTAATGGCAAGGCGAAGTTGGAACCTTAGTTTCAAGTATAGTGAACTTGTCCTCTGTTGATGCCAATGCTACTTTATTTTTGGTCATGCTTTGTCGTTTGCTTATGCTTGGACACCAATCCTGTAGATCATTTCCTTATAATATTTTGCTGACTTTTGATCCCACAAGAAAAAAAATGTTCAGACAGTTTCATTATTTCAGCCATTTAACAGTTTGATTTAGGTATTCACAAGTGGGAAGCCACTGATGCTTGATGATGCTACAGTTGTTTGTGATCATTTGGGTTGCCAATGGTTACAGATTGGGTTTAACGGTTTTGGAATAAAAGCACCAAGAGTAAACACCAACCATTAGCAAAATTGAGGTTATGGTTTGGTTTCTATTTGGTGTGTTTGGGTTCGGATTGACTAATGGTTTGGATTCGAGTTGGATCGGTTTTGAGACCATTACCAACACGTTATTAAACAGTTAGAGCCCTTTTCAAATTGAAGATTATATGGGTCATAAATCTTGCCTCTTGAGCTTAAGGTCCAAACAGAAATCTTTTTAACTTCTTTTAACATCTTTGAATAGTAGAAACAAACTTAAGAATTTTATTTAAACCCCCCCCCCCCCCAAAAAAAAAAAAAAAAAAAAAACATAAACAACTATCCATCTCTTGTCTCTTCATGAAGATCCCTCAATGACTTCCAAGGCAGAATGGTACTGTGCCGTTGTTGTGTCCATTGTTTAAAGTATCTTATGGTATGAGATGATACTAGTCGATGCATATGCATTTTAGATTCAGGTACGATACTTATCAATATGTTCCTCTTGCTTTCCCTCCCGAATTGCTTCAAAATGTATTGGCCAATGCAATTCGATTCGATACGATACGTTATGTTTCTTAAAATCACCTAACTGATATGATACTCGATACGGGTACTTTAAACCTTGGTTGTGTCACTTGGGAGATAGACGTGGCAATTTCATGACCCTATGCAATTTCCACATCAAAGATTAAACCCAAAACCCTTCACCCATCTATTCTGCAACAAAATTTTAATTTCATGACTTATATGCTTCATCAAATTCCCTTTAAAGGTTTGCTGTTGCTTGATTCCTCTTTCCCTGACACTCATGAAGGTTTAACTCCTCTTCTAGAGTCTTCAAAAGAAGCTAACCCTATTGGGATCCATGTTGCTTTTGAGGACAATGATGTCCTTGCGGATAGCCTTGAGCCCGATCGAATCATTACAACTGTATGTGAAGTAATTATAGTACTAAGGGTAGCCATCATGTATATGAAGAATTTATTGTAGGCTTTAAGTCTCAAAGTAGGAAGAAGAAAAAGAACAAAGAGAGGAGGTAGATTCCGTTCTTTGTTTTTCCTGTAGCCCTGCTTAGGCCTCTTGTTTGGGCCTTATTTTGGTTAGGCGTGGCCCTTACTATGCTAAGTATCTTCCACCTCTCCCCCTTTCACTCCTTTTGATTGATGACTTAATTTATTCATCCAAAGAAAAGTTCCTTTATTTATTTATTTATTTTTCATTCTAAAATTGTATAGATATGAAAAGGTTTCATGTGCAACCATGCAGTATTCATGGTTGGAAACAAAATGGTTCCGTTTTATTAGGTTTCATATGTTTAAAGGTAGAGATCATGACCAAACCATTTAACTTAAGGGTCTCTAATAAGTACAAATAATGACAGCAAGCCAACTGGGTCGAATCATGATCGGTTCAATTTATCCTAGCCGGGACTGGAATGAAAAGTTAATTACCCCTAAGCTCCTTGAGTGCTAAGGAACTCAACACATATGGTATTGTGATCCCGTAGAATTCAGGATAAGGAAATCGTGCCCAGAAAGGAACATGCAATCACTCAAATTTGGGAAGTAAATCCTATGATAAAATGGATAAAACGGACATAAATGAGACTCATAAATTAATCTAACGATTGAGAATGGAAGGTAAATACTATATAGGTTGAGGCCAATACGAAGAGTAGGTAATTGAATTGTTTCCCCCCATCCCATCTTTCAATTAGGTTCTGCAACTCACTAGGGCTTTTTGGTGGTGCTCTTATTGACTAAACCATTAGAGGTGGCTTCCCGACCGTTGAGTCGACCCAAGTCTAACATTTGTTTTGCACGCCTTCGATAGTTGGACAATTCTCAGACGCATCATTTTGCGTTGTCTGTGGGAAATGATTCAAGAAAGCCATGGTGGATACAAGATCGACATTACTGAGAAATCAGAATCATGTTTGCCTACCTCTTCACAGTGGAGATCCACCTCCTTCAGATGGAGATCCACTCCAAGAGATTGAGGATCATGAAGAAGAAGAGATGAATGGCGGTGAGCGCTTGGAGGACTAGAATGGGGAAATACCAATCAACCCAGCCATACAATAATGGATGAATCAAAATCAATAGCAGATGAACCAAATGCAGGCCCAGTTCCTTGAGATGCAGGTGCTACTCAAGAGGATGGCAAGACACCAAGGGGTTCCAAGGAGCTTGAATCCCTATGATTAGGAAGACACGAGAAGGCAAGCTCAAGGAATGAGGAGGAGGGCTTCACTAGCAAGGGGACGATCGTTGGGAGGAGAAAGGAACTTGGTTGAGGAACAAAATTTCCGACAACCCCCCGATAGAAATCCAAGGATTTATGAAAGAGGGGAAGTTGAGGGCCAATGCTTGGGAGTGCGAAGGACGAAAGAACTCCCACGAAGAGGAGAAGCCGAATTGCTAGATCGGTCATAGAGCAGCCAAATAGGAACACTAACAAGGTTAGAAAGGAGTGTTCGGACACATTCCACTACCTCAGGTTGATCCTACAAAGGGAGTGTTTGGATGCCCAACGTTAGGGCGATTTAGGTTTACCGGTAGTTGGTAGATATAAACCATAAGTTAGGACAACTCACGAAGGGAAAGCAAACTAATGACATTTACTCGATCATAAGGAAAACCCCATTTTTCAATGCAATTGCTAGGGATGAATTCCCCAACAATTTCAGACTCTTGACTTTCTCTCTGTTTAATAGAAGTGGGGACCTGGTAGCACATATAATTTATTATCAGCAAACAATGGCTGTAATTGGGAATTCTGACGATATTTTATGTAGTGTTCGGATCTTCTCTTATGGGAGTAGCTAAAAAATGCTTCTCGAATCTGCCATTGGAAGCGATTGTTGGATTTGACGAACTTGCCCAAAAATTTATTGGCTAGTTTCAGAGTGGCATATAGATGAAGAAGATTGAGGAGACTCTATTCACCATTAAGTAGGTGAAGAACGAATCCGTTGAGGACTACCTACAAAGGCTTAACAAGGCGACAATGAAGATCAAGAATCTTGATGAACAAGTGGAAAAAATGACGCTTCTTACAGGGATTACTCATAGACGCCTCCTGGAGATGTTGTTGCAAGATATGCCGACCACATATGCCAAAATAGTCCAAAGATGTTAGAAGCAGGTAGAGGTCACAAAAATCCTTGATGCCTAGAATGGAGAAGCAAAGATAGCAATTAAGGAACAAAATACTTTTGAGAAAGGGCAAGGTTCTAAGGGACCAAACAATGATTGAGGGAACAAGGGGCAATCTAGTTGGAGGTAGCGATCTCTCGATCAAGAAAAATACACACCCTTGAATGCCAGACAATTCAAAATTTTGAAGCAAATCAAGGATCGAGACATACTAAGATGGCCACCAAGATGGTATCCAAGCCTGAGGAAAGAAACAACAACAAATATTGTAGGTTCCATAGGGATTGTGGGCATTACACCGATGACTGCAGGCATTTGAAGGCTGATATCGAAAGATTAATATCTCAGGGGCATCTTGCCAGTTACGTGAAATGAAAGGATGATGATCGAGAAAAGAGAGCAACATGTGAAAAGAGAAGACAATGATCGGGAAGCAAGGAATGTAGGTCCGAGACTTCCAATGCAAAGAAAGGAAAGGAAGTGGTTGAAGAAGGCTGATCCCCAATTCTAACGATATTTGGAGGACTAGAACTTGAATCCCTCAAGAAGTTGAAGGCCAAATTCAAGTTTATAGGTTCGAGAGAAGTTATTAGAAAGAGGAAGAGATTTGGTTCATAGGAGACTATCACCTTTACTGAATAAGATGAAAGAGGAATTTTACCCCTTATGACAATGCAATTGTGATAAAAATTGAAATTTGTCGTCGAGAAGTTCACTGAGTACTAGTGGATATGGGATCTTCTATAGATATTTACCTTTTGAAACTTATCAAAAGTTGAAGATGGAGGAGGACTTGATGGGAACCAAGTTTGATACATTTATACAGATTTGCAGGATCCTTAGCAGTGGCAGAAGGAATAGTGCAACTAGATTTGACCATTGGGACATACCCGAAGGAAGCAATGTTTTGGGTAAATTTCTTGATCGTTCGGTAACTTCTAGAATATAATATTATTCTTGGAAGGCCAACCCTAACCAAGCTTGGAGCTGTTGTGTCACCTAGACACATGAAAATAAAGTTCCCAATGGATAACAATGTTGGAGAAGTGGCCTTAGATCAGAAGACTTCCCGACAGTGTTACATCTCATACCTAAAAGACAAAAGCAGACCGAAGAAGGTTGCAGCCATGGCTATTGAATTCGAGATGATCGAGACGAAGAGACAATGTAGATACTCGAACCCATGGAGAAATCAAACGATCTAGCTAGATCCTTTCGAGGAGGCAAAGGGAACCTTTATTAGTTTGGAACAACTAGAAGATTTCAAGAGGGCCTTGAAGGAGTTCCTTTAGGCGAAAATGGATGTATTTGCATGGTCGGCAGTGGATATGCCAGGGATAGATTGGGGCATAGCTGAGCACAAGTTGTGGATTGAATTTAAAGTAAATCTAGTCATCTAAAGAAGAAGGAATTTCTCGATCGAGAAGCACGAGGCCGTGAAGTTGAAAAGCTGAAAGGTTCGGGATTTATTGAACTGATTGAGCGTCCAACCTGGTTGGCTAACATTGTGATTGTCAAGAAGGTGAATGGAAAGTGGCGGATGTGCATCGATTACACTTATATGAACAAAGTGTGCCTAAATGATTGCTACCCTTTGCCTCAAATCGATCTTTCTTATTGATGCTACAGTAGGATATGAAACTTTAAGCTTTATGGATGTGTATTTGAGATATAATCAGAGCCTAATGCATAAAGATGATGAGAAGTTCATGGCATTCATGACCGATCGTGAAAGTTACTACTACAAAGTAATGTCGTTCGGGCTTAAGAATGCAGGAGCCACCTATCAAAGGTCTTGGATAAGATTTCAAAGATTCGATCGGGCGGAACATGGAAGTATATGTAGATGCAATGTTGGTAAAGATCTTGGAATGGTCAAGGCACACTTTTGACTTAACAAAGGTAATCGGTATACTGTGAAAGTTCCAGATGCACCTTAATCTAGATATGTGTGTTCAAAGTGTCCTCGAGAAAGTTCCTAGGCTTTATGGTGTCTCAAAGGGTTGAAGCAAACCCGACTAAAATCCAAGCCTTAAGTGATATGGAGCCTCCAAGAACTGTTCAAGATGTCCAATGCCTAACTGGATTAGTGGCTGCCCTAAATAGGTTCACTGCACAGTTGGGAGAAAAGTGTCTACCATTTTTCAAGGCCTTGAAAAATATGAAAGGCAATAAAGAGGCACAATGGATGGAAGAATGTCAGATTGCTTTCGAAAATTTAAACGGAGTGTTGGGCAGCCCACCGTTGTCATCCCCGCCGGAGAAAGGTGAGAAACTACAGCCATACTTGGCAACCTCACCCTCAACAATAAGTGCAGTTCTTGTTCTGGAGCAAGATAAGAAGCAGCTGCCTATATATTATGTTAGTCATGTTTTGCTAGACGTTGAGACCAGGTACTCAGAAATTGATAAGCAGGCTTTAGCATTGATGACGACAGCAAGGAAGCTAAGGCTTTATTTTCAAGCTCATATGATCAAGGTACTCATCAATTTTCCTTTGAAGAAGGTACTAAACAAACCTGATCTTTCAGGTAAAATGGTAGCATGGTTGGTAGAGTTGAGTGAATACCAATTGACTTCAAGACTCGATCAACAATCAATGCATAGGCACTGGTAGACTTTGTGGTCAAGAGAACAACCCTTACGTTAGAAATGGCTGAACCTTTGAATCTTGTGAAATGGGATATCTATGTTGACGGAATGAGTAGTAAACAAGGCAGAGGGGCGGGGATTGTCCTAAAAAGCTCTAGAGGCTTCGCATTCGGTATGCTCTCAAGTTCGAGTTCAAGACAACTAATAATGAAGCTGAGTACAAGGCCTTGCTCGCTAGACCATGGCTGATGAAGGCCCTTGCCATACTAGACGTTATGATTTACAGTGATTCATAGTTAGTGGTGAATCATGTCCAAGGAGAATTCGAGACAAAAGAGCCCAGGTTTGTTTAAATATCTAGAGATAGTATAGTGGTTGATGAATGGATTCCAAAAGGTTCAAGTCTCCCAAATCCCGAGGTAGGAGAACGACATGGCTGATGAGCTATCAAGGTTAGCCAACACCAAACCAAAGACCCTGGAACAAACAATGTATATTGAAGAACTAAATTTTATGAGTACAAGGGCATTTGAAGTGATATATGTGGAAAGCGGACGAACCTAGATAGACCCGATCATGGAATACCTTTGGGATGATCAATTACCTAATGATCCAAAGGAGGCACGTTCGGTGAGGATGAGATCTGCAAGATTACCCTTAAAAATGGGAGGCTCTATTGAAGATCTTATGCACGGCCGTTACTAAGATGCTTAGGTCCTGAGGGATCATAGAACGCACTAGTAGAGGTGCATGAAGGTATCATAGGGTTCACATGGGAGGTCAAGAATTGGCACGCAAAATCCTCCGACTCAGAATCTATTGGCCAAAGATTAGGAAGATGCTTTGGAAAATGTTCATCGGTGTAGGAATTGCCAAAGGCACTTGTCATGTCGAGAAAGCTAGTAGTTCCTCTAACATCTATTCTTGACTTGATACCATTCCCAATGTGGGGAATGGATATAATGGGAAAATTCACCAAAGCATTGGGATTAAGGGAGTACTTAGTGGTTGCCATTGACTACTCACTAAATGGGTCGAGGCCATTCCACTTGCCACAATCTCTAAAAAAAGAATTGAAAAGTTTCTATTGGATTCCATAATACCTCGTTTTGGTCTCCTGAAGATCATCGACATGATCATGGGACACAGTTTGACAATCCACAATTCACTTGATTTTGTGGAAAACACATGATTGATAATAGAATGTCCTCAGAGGCCTACCTCTAGAGCAACAGACAAGCCGAAGTAACTAACCGAACCCTGCTTGATGGAATCAAAAAACGTTTAGAGGTTAATAAAGCATTGTGGGTCGAGGAACTCCCAAATGTCTTATGGGCATACAAAACAATAGCTCCAACTCCAGGGGGGAAGACACAGTTCAAATTGACTTATGGGTTAGAGGCTTTGGCTTCAATAGAAGTAATGGCCGAGACTCTTAGAGAAAGAGAGTTTGACGAAAAGGGTAACGTAGTAAGGATTATTGGACAACTTGGGATTCCTTGATGAAATTCGGGTGAAAGCAGTAGTCCAAATCTAGCAATATTATAGGTACATATCAGCCTATTCTAATGCACGAGTAAAGAACCACCAATATTGTCACATCCCCCCGCTGGTACCCTACATGGAATACCGAAGGTGTGATCCACAACCCCGAAGATCAAGTCTCAGACAATCATCCAACCATTCCACACAATAGTACAATCATGAGCAAGAATAAATCAATATATTAATGTAATTAAAGAATAAACTCAAAAGTAAGGATCTCAAAAGGATCTCAAAAACCAATATCAGAGTGTGGAAGTGATGTCAAATAATCAAAGTAATAGTGTGTGGAAAAATAATCAACTCTATATATCTGAAAGAATAACGAAAGACCTAAATTGTTCTAAGTATTACAAAAAGCATGTTTCTTTAAGTAAAAGGTAGTTTCTCAACTCATAAATCTCCATATCAAGTACGGGGTAGACCAACTCATGAGCCAAGCTAATCTTGGTACACAGAGTTGGCACACAAACATTCTTCATCGTGATGAATCGCCAACACCTTGTACACCGTACGAATTACTCATTGGGGTCTCGTATTCCTGGATCTCGATGTCATCTATACTTGCAGCAAAGTCTAAAGCAAACATTGTCCCCGAAGGGTGAGATGAGATCAAAAGAACTTAGCAAGTAGTTCACATAAAAATAACAATTACAATCCAATTCAAGAACATAGCATGATGCAATATGATATGAGACAACATGCAAGGATGCAACTAATTCTAACGGATGCTAGTATCTAATGGCAGACATACATTAAGATGGAACACCAGCCTCCTCTGAGAAGGTATCATCACTCTGATCTCCCATGGGTTGATTACAGGTCTTGAGATCCCAGGTAAGGGGTCAAGGCATCCTTCTCGGACTATCACCATGGCTGGGGTTTAGGTCACCACTCTCTCACCACACCATTGGCATGAGTACTGGCGCGTGTAAGGGATAAGCCTATCCCAATGCAAGTTGTCTACTTAGTCAAATCATATTAGGTTGAGATACCTCCCCTCATGCTTCTCGCCTTCTTCGGTCAGTATCTTTCCTATCTAGAGTCAACGTTTCCTTCTCGAACTACGCCTTTCCTATCTAGAGTCAATGTTTCCTTCTCAAACTATGCCTTCCCTTAACCCTATTGGTCATCCACATAAAATGGGCAGGAAGCTCTCGTGTCCCCTCATGCTTCTTGCATTCTTGGGCACCCACGAGCCCAACCCTACAAATGAATGCCCCCACGGAAAATGTTCTGTCTCCCCTCATGCTTCTTGCATTCTTGGGCGCCCACCAACAAAATACTATTGCATTGGTCACTCAGCATCAATACCAAGCCGATAGGATGATGATATGAAAGGGTTTCTAACCAAACATAACTAGGCTTCCTAGTTATGATATCCAGTGATCATGAAATGCGCCAAGGGGCATCATAGGATTGTGTCTCATACCACCTCCACTGATGTCCCAAGACAGAAATACTCGAATGGCATTCACCAAATTCACAATCACAACCTAACATTCGCATTACAATATGATTCCAATGATAGTATCATATCATAATTCATTCCAAATTCAAAACAGTCACACATAGATCATATATAGATTATATCATTACTAAACTATATTCTAAAATTATAAAGTCATAGTAATCATATCTATATCATATAACAACAATATAGAACATGCATTCAAGTCCTGTTACAATTAAGATATAACTACGGTTACGTGTAAGTGAACGTCCTCACCATGCTATCGATTCGAAACCTTTGAAGAGTAGATCAAAATATGAGTTCAAACTTGTCAAAGAGTCCTAATAATATGATGATTCAAAGTTAGAAACAAACCCTACTGGTTAAGAGTTGAAAAGAGACAAAATTCAGATACTTGTCTGTTAGCTCCAGGCTTGGTCGCCTAGGGCTGCCAAGGCAAGCGACCAATGCTATTGTGTATGGACAGAAAATGTATAAATCGGTAGAAAACTCCTCATTTGGGTTCCAAATAACTCCAAAATTTGCTAGAAAATTATGAAATCATGGTAGGACATTATCTATCATAGTTTAAGGATCAATCATGGCAAAATGAATGAAAACCTAACAAATTCTATATTAGGTTTCTTCCAAAATCAAACCGCAAGTTTCATGGATAAACTAGAGTGAAATTCACTTTGGAGTAAATAGAGTAGTATATAAAGGTCTAAAATCATCATAGGTCATGGTCTAACATAGTTTGGAGATTAGACTAATCAAAGAGAATAAAAATCCAATAGATTTTATACTAGGTCTTTACCGAAATCTTACCGTGAAGTTTATGAAAGAGCTAGAGTGAATGGAGATTCATTCTAGAACTAAGAGAATAGAAGACTGGGTACTTACAACAAGTATAGACTTTTAAGGTCTATACAGTAGATAAAAACAATCAAAAGATGAGAACTAGAATGAAGAGAATGAATGCTAACCTTTTAGAAAGTGAAATGATGAACGGAAACCTTGATGGATGCTCACACACCTTCCTTCACCCTGAGTCTTTGACGGCTTTAGAACATAATGATACGTTTTATAATGGAAACAATTTAATAGGGCTTCAAAAACCTAATTTCCCCGAAATGCAATATTTTGCCCCGAAATAGGTTGGTCACCTAGGTTGGTCGTCTTAGGCGACCAAGGCAGGCTGCCAAGCCTGACAATTTTGGTCAAAAAGGGGGTTTTTGATGCTCTGAAAGCCCTAGCTTCTTCTTGGGTCTTTTCCAACTTATAGTAAGGTCTTACCTGGTTTTTTGGGACCTTCTACTTGTGTTATTACTATACTCTTGATCCATATACCAAGTCCGTCAACATTCGAGTTAGTTCTTCTTCCATAATTTGACAAACCCAACTTAGCATCATCTCCATCTACTTCCTTTGGTTCAAAGTCAAATCCAATGGTTTTAATTCGGATGGCCCACAGTTGCCTTCTTCCCGCACTTGGAGTTTTCGGACCTACAATGTGGATTTCCGGGTTAGGATATTGCGGGATTTCTCAAATATCATCCAAGGGACCTTGTCCTAAGGAATATTGCCGCCTCAAACCCTCGGCATCAAAGGAATTTAGATCCATTATGGGAAGGTCTGTATATGGTCATGAAGGAAGTAAGGTCGGGAGCTTACTGACTTAAAAATCCAGCCTTTGGTCAAGAGCTCTATAGGTCGTGGAATGCAAGAAATTTGAAGAAGTACTATTAGTAACCTTCCATATAATCTTCAAATTTCTCGATTAAGACTTTAGATCTTTTAGAAAAATTTTGTGAATTTTTCTAAGGAAAGGCTTCGGATTTTCCGATTAAGACCTTATAAAGCTTAGAAAATTATGGTGAATTTTTCTAAGGAAAGGCTTTGGATTTCACGATTAAGACCTTAGAACACCTAGAAATTTATTTTGAATGTTTCTTAGGGAAGGCTTTGGATCTCCTGATTAAGACCTTAGAACTCTAAGAAAAGGCCTCGGATTCCCGATTAAGACCGTTATAATGGTTAGAAAATTCTGGTGAATTTTTCTAAGGAAAGGCTTCGGATTTCCCGATTAAGACTCTAGAACACTTGGAAAAAATGTGTGATTTTTTCTAAGGAAAGGCTTTGGATTTCTTGATTAAGACCCTAGAACCCTTGGAAAATTTTTGTGAATTTTTCTAAGGAAAGGCTTTGGATTTCCCGATTAAGACCGTAGAGCACTTGGAAAATTTTTGTGAATTTTTCTAAGGAAAGGCTTTAGATTTCCCAATTAAGACCCTAGAGCGCTTGGAAAAAATTTGTTATTTTTTCTAAGGAATGGCTTCGGATTTCCCCATTAAGACCTCCTAGACATCCTAAATTGCTTATCGAAAGAGAATCAAAGATGGCAAACACTTAGGAGATTTTGTCAAAAGATGAGAAAAAGTGAACTATTCATTTCAAGCTAGAATAGGCCAACTGTTACAAAAACAAAAAGAAAAAGTGTACGAGGAAAACAACAAATTTTTCAATACCGAACATAGTCTGAACAAAGAAACAACATAAAATATTTAGGGGTGAGGCATAGTCAGGAAGATTAGCATTCTCTCCAACAGCTTTGGGCTTGAGGCTTGCAGGGGGCTCATCACTCAAGTAATCCTTGACATTTGGGTCTACCGGCAGGCAATCAGGCTTCTCAAGGGTCCACTAGGAAGCTTCCAAGTTCAACTCCCCAAAAGCTTCAGAGTTGAACGCTCCTTGATGAGGTTCGGTGTTGAACGTGGGATTTTGCCTCAAAATAGACCTCCATACTTCATTTTTCCCATCATAGTAGGCCATGGAGTTGTAATGAACCATCATGACAACAAAGGGCTTGTTGTTCAAGTACTTCCAAACACAGGCCTTCCGAACCTCAATAGGAAGATCCTCGGGGCCAAAAGGGAACAACATATATCAGACGATCATGCAGTTCATCTTTTGCTTTGATCAGGCCCTCTACCTTGGCCTTTGAAGCTAGAAGGGAAGTCTAAAGCTCATGTCTTTCCTGTTCGAGCTCCCCAATCTGGCCCTTCACTGCCTTAAACTCTTCCCCAGCCTTTTGAATCTTGCAATTCTCTTCCAGCAGATGGGAGGTTTCTTTTCCTTTTCCTTCATCTCTACCTCATGTCCTTAGACCCACACCAAGAATCAACTCCATTTGCCTATGGAAGGCTTCAGTAAGGACCTTGCAATAGTTGGGAGCAATAGTTCAAAATCAAAAATTGAAATGAAAGACTTAGCAAAATATTTGTTAGGCAATAAAGCTTACTTGACCGAGAACTTAACAAACTCCTCATCAAGAGCAGCATCGAGAAGCTTCCCAATTGGCTGGCATCCGAGTGTTAGTGGCCATCTCGAGCACCATATTAGGATCACTTGATACGCAGTTCCGGACAGTCAGCTTCCAAGGGGAACATAAAGGTCTCCATGCTCCACCCGAGCTCTCTTTGACGCCCCATCATCAAGGAGGTTGTGTCTCCTCTTAGCAAAATTAACGTCATCATGTGGTGATTCCACAACGTTGATCAGGGTCTTCCCCTTCTCTGCCGGATCGTGGCGGATCTTCAGGACACCCCTGGGAGCTTGGGAAGGGGCCTTCGGAGTTTGCCCTTCAGCTTCTAGCACTTTTCTTTTTATCTAACATCCCTATCTTCAGAAGCTTCGAATCCTTTGGTGGCAACGACCTTAATGGCATGAGGATTGTACTTTGGGGCCATTGTCAAAAGAAAGAGAACAAAGGTTAGTAATCAATGAACTAATAGTTATTTGAAAAGTTTGTGTAACCTAAAATGCTTGGGAGCTCACCAAGACAAGACCCCACCATCGAAGTACATCTTCAAACTCCATGGCATGTCCATGAATCTTCTAATGTGCAGGAATGAACTTAATTGCTCGAACAACATCCTCCTCGATGGATGATAGGGGGAGAGGGCAATTAACCTAGGTGTATGAATCCTGACGGTTCCATGCGATTGGGAAACTTAAGGGTTGTATGGTAATGCTCTCGGCACACTTATTCTGTGCCATTTGCCCATTTGCCAAGAAGTTGTCAAAATCTTGTATGGTAAACCGGTCTAAAAAAACTGTGTTGGTTCAATGAAAGTGTGCTAAACCAGGTGTTTGGCACACAATTTGAATCTTCTTTTTACTACATTACCTCAAGAATTAAAGATTGTCTGCTATTCATTTGATTTGATGTTCTTGCTAGTGTGCATCCATATGCAATTCATTTGAACCACTTAAAAAGTTAAAATAGGTCACTGATTGATAAGAGTTATGTGTTTCTAAGTTTATGTAGAAAACCAAGAACCTAAAACGATGAAAAAAAGAAGTAAATCATAAATTAATAAACATGCAAAAAGCATAAAATTTTTCAATAAGGTTGCTTACATCCATGGTGAGATGTATTTCACCTACAGTGCAGAATAAAGTTGCAATCAATTGTCGTCTCACCTCTCTAGAATCGATTATAGAAAAAGAACAGCACTGCAAATTTATAACAAACTTTGCATTTGCTTGACTGCTATTGCTTGAGTAACAGAGTAAACCTTTGCTTCTTGGCCTCACTTTACACCTAGTTGTCCCCTGAGGTTTATGTTAAAGAAACTTCCATCTGTTCTGCTTTAGTTTTGTCTTTCATTCAGTTCTCTGTTCTTGCAAAGTAGAGCTGTCTTACCTTACTATTTCTGTAGCAGCTTCCTTAAATTGAAAAACAGGGCTATACAAATGGTTTTCCTGGTTTGTTTCATAAATTTTCTTAATTAATAAGCTTAGGAAATGTTAGTTCACTTCTTAATTTATAGATTTGATCCCTTATATTTGATTTTGGTTTTCATTATTCCACAGAACTTTTACCAACAGATCCCCTTTTATAAATCCTAGTATTGTTTTGATCTATTAGCTAGTGTATGGCCTTCTAGATGAATTCTAAGATTTTGTTAAGTCTCTATTGCAGACTATAATGAAAGATGAAAAATTGGAATCATAGGGTCTGTAGAGCTTGTGCTTCATTAAGTGTTATTGGTTCCCATGAAATCAAGAATGTGGGAACCATGACATAGACTTCCTCAATAAATCATCTATTTCACTAAAGATAAGTTCATGCATTGTCTGTTTTAAATTATATGACACTATGTCCACCAATTGATTTAAACTATAGTTGAGCAAAATGTAGTATATATAGGAAGCCAAAAAAAAAAAAGAAGACTTATCCTAGGTGCTATGGAGCTGCCTTAAAAGATCATTTTTGCATTCATTGATGAATTGCTATTTCTTCTTGTGAATCATTTTGCAGGATAATGTATTGGTCAATGTTGTTGCATGTATCCAATATTGAGCCTTGCCAATAATGCAAGTGATGCTTTCTACAAACTGAGCAATACAAAATCCCAAATCCAGGTCTATGTTTTTTATAGTACAAGTATAAACTAGAAATATTATTACTTGCAAAAGTCTGAAGCTGATCGGAAGCTAAGGGTAGTTGGGGCTTGGGTTTGCTTAAATCAATTCAAAAGTCCTAGAAATTTTATTTTGGTGTTTTCATCAAGGTGTTTTTCATAATATGGACTTTTTTGGATTGATCTAACATGTGTTTTTGTAGGTGAATCCTTAGCTCAAATAGCTCAAATGGAAGAGCACCTAGAAAGTTTCTAGGGTATGATGGTTCGATTCCACCAGGATTTCTATTGTTAATTTTCTTCTTGACAAATGGATGAAGACCATTTCTCTATAAATAGATGAATCCGTTGGTGATTTCTCCTTTGTTTTGCATGTTCTTTAGTTTAAGTACTTGTACTTAGCTTCTTCTCTTTGGTTTTATTTAAAAAAAGAAAAAAAAATTGGAATTTTGTATGGTTCTCTGGATGTCAAATGGCATAATTGTGGAAACCAATGGGGTTCGACGTGCGCTACAAGACCTAACTTTGCTGGTGTATGGTGTAGTATCTTGGCAACTGTGTATTAACTACTTGTATTCATCTTCTCTTTTTTTTTTTTTTTTTTTTTTTAAAAATTTTTTTTTTATAATTAAAAAAACAAAAATGTGCTCATTTTGTACATACCATACAAGATTTTGTGCTCATTTTGCCAGAGAAACATGCCCATCTATGCCCAACCACACAAGATTTCAGCACCCACTTTGTTCCCAATTTGCCCAAATTGGCACAAAAGCATAAAAAGTTCATTCTGTGCCAAATTGGACAAATTGGCACATAACCATTGGCATACAACCCCTTAGATCCTCCGGAGGCTCCCGACAGAACAAGAATTGGTGACGCCACCTTTTGTGATTGGAAGGGCAAGTAGCATCGGCAACAATGCTTCTCAACCAAACTAACTACTCTTTGTGCGTTTGAAAAAAAAACCCGACCCAGGCAGGTTAGATTTGCTTAGATAATAGAAATGATAAAAAAAAAAGGGTAAGGATGGAGAGATTCCTAACTCAAAGCACAAGTCAAGGAACCCGATTATTTGAAGCCAACTATTTGGCAGAAGCATCCCATGACATAACTCCCAATGGTTAAGAATAACAGTGAACAGAGGGGGAGAAAAAAGGAAACCTAACCCCACTCTTGAGGGTGTTAGTATAGATAGAGAATTCCTCGGGAGGATTAGAATTCACCCTCTCGTTATGATTGGGAACCCAAAGAAGGTAGCTAAAGGGAATCGAGTAATGGTGGGAAATGCCGTCCAACTTCGTGTGACCAACATGGGAAACAGAATAGGCTGGGCCATTTGAAGGCCTTCTAGATCGTTGGGGTGCATCCACAACAGCCTTCAGGGAAGCGTTATGAAGACGGGAAGCAGGAAACGAAGTTGCAATGCCCTCCTCTACCAAATCCCCAAGTTGCACTCAATGGTTGGAATGGTTGGAGGGACCAAACCTGTGAAATCCCTCACAACCCTAACCCAAAAATCTATATTGTAGGTCTAAAAACCCAAAGTGTAGGAAGAAAGCAACTATGAGCCATCCAAATTGAACCCATTGGTTGTAATTTAGAAACAATGGAAGTAGATGGAGATGATGCTAAGATAGAAACATTGTCAGATTTCGGAAGAAGATCTAGCCTGAATGATAACGGACTTGGTAGATGGAGAAAGAGTACAGTAATGACATAAGTGGAAGGTCCCGGAAAACCAAGTAAGACCCTTCTATAGCTTGGAAATGAACCCAAGAGGAAGTTAGAGCTTTCAGAGGACCAAAATGTTGTTTTGACCAAAAAGGCATAGGTTGGCAGCCTGCCTTAGTCGCCCCAAGTGACCAACCAATCCTAAGGCAGAATTGACACTTTTTGGAAATTAGGTTTCCAAAGCCCTATTTATTCAATTTCATTCTAAATTGTGTCATTGTGTGTTAAGGTTGTTAGAGAACGTTAGAGACACTCTAGATCTCTCTCTCCAAGGTGAAGAAAGATTTCCAAGCATCTGTGAAGTATTCCATCCGACGATTCTTCTTCTACAAGGTTAGCAATCACTCTCTTCCTTCTAGTTCTACTTTCTCTATTGTTTCTACCTATTGTAGAGACTTTGAAGAAGGTCTAAATATAATGTAATGACCTATTCTTCCATTCTCTTAGTTCTAGAGTGAATCCCCATTCACTCTAGCTCTTCCGTGAACTTCATGGTATGATTTTGGTAAAGACCTAGCATGAATCTATATGATTGTTATTCTCTTTGATTAGTTTGATTTCCAATCCATACTAGATCATATTTTATGTTGTTTTCAAACCTTATTTGACTGTTCTCTTATTCCTAGAGTGAATCTCCATTCACACTAGTTTATCCGTGAATTTGAGGTTTGATTTCGGATGCAACCTAATATATAACTCCTTAGGTTTTCATTCCCTTGACCTTGATAAATGCCTAAATCATACTAGACAGTGTTCTACCATTATGTCAGAGTATTCTAATTAATTTTGGAGTGATTTGGAGTCCAGATGATGACTTTCCGATCAATTTTAGGTTTTACTGTTTGTACATAGTAGTCTTGGTCGATTGGCTTGGCAGCCTTAGGCGACCAAGCCAGGCGACCAAAGGGTACTGAGACAGCAGAATGCCTTGATTTGTCCTCTTTTCATCTTCAAACATTGGGGGTTTGTTCCTAACATTAAATCATCATATTATTAGGGATTCTTTGGCAAATTTGGTTCTACCTTTTGGTCTACTCTTTGAAGGATCCAAGTTGACTACAAGGTGAGGACGTTCATTTACATATAACATAGAATACATTCTTCATTGTAATAGAACTTGAATGCTTGTTCTAAGTTATTGTTTTAGGATTTATTCATGATAGATATGCCTCTGTAATTTCAGAATGTTATAGTAACGATGATATGCATATTTGCTAAGAATGTGAATGTTTGTAATGTGAATGGATTATTATATGATGTTAAGTTTGAAATCATATTGTAATGTGATTGCTTAGGTTGTAATTGTGGAATGGGAAATGCCAATTGGGTGTTACTGTCATGGGACATCAGTGGATGTGGTATGGGACGCATTCCTATGATATCCCTTGGCACTTTCCATGATTAATGGAGTTCATATATAGATTTTTCTAGAAGTGCTTGGTTAGAAACCCCGTCATATCTCACCCTATCAACGTAGGTATTGAGGCCAAGTGACCTGGAGAAGCAATGGGGATTGTGGGCACTCAAGACGGTATCCAACCTGTGAGAGGACACAATCACATTTTGGGGGCATTCATTGGTAGAGTTGAATTATAATAAGCTTGGTTCATTGGCAATCAAGACCAATAGACAACCCGTGAGAGGACACAATCACATTGTGGGGGCCATTCATTGGTAGCGTTGCATTATAATAAGCCAGGGCTCATGGGAGCTCAAGACCAGTAGAAAAACCCATGAGAGGACATGAGAGCTTCCCATTTATTATATGTGGATGACCAATGGGGTTAAGAGTCTGTAGTCCGAGTTGGTTGGAGCCATAGGATACGATGACTCTAGGGGGAAAGATACTAGAACGGATTGCAAGAGGCAAGGAAGGAAAGTATCCGACCCTAAGTTGATGTGACTCAGTAGATGACTTGCATTGGGCTAGGTATAACCCTGACATATGCCATTACTCATACCAATGGTGGAGTGAGAGAGTGGTGACCT
Organism: Hakea prostrata; assembly: GCF_041222555.1. Classification (NCBI taxonomy): domain Eukaryota; kingdom Viridiplantae; phylum Streptophyta; class Magnoliopsida; order Proteales; family Proteaceae; genus Hakea; species Hakea prostrata. Next base: position 29,776,105 of record NC_142609.1, on the reverse strand, counting down.
AAACCCCAACTATGTTGATAGTCTGAGATGGATGCCTTGACCCAACTACTGAGGAGAACCCAAAAGACGTGCTTAAGAGACATGAGGGAGAGTGACTAAGACCGCCCAGAGGAGTAGGGTGTTCTATCTTAATGTGTGTCTGCCATTAGAGACTATCATATGTTAGAGTTAGATTCATACTTGCACATTGTCTCATATCATATGAATGTGATTGTAATTGTTATTTGTATTTGAACTACTAGCTGAGTTCTTTTGAGCTCACCCTTCAGGGACAATGTTTGTTTAGATGACTATGCAGGTGAGGAAGAGATCCTGAGCCACTATTTGGAGGTTCCTTCCCTATATTATGTAGCTGAGGAAGCAATGGGAGAAGATGATGGCTCATGGAGTGAATCGAGTACCAATATGGAGTACTATCACTACACTAATCAACAATGATAAACATCGACTTGCCCACTGATGGGATATTGAACTTGATATTGACCCCAAGCTACAAGAATACAAGCCCACAAAGAAGAAGGCGAGGATATAAGAAAAAGAAGAACCTTTAAAAGATATAGATTAGTTTGATAGTCTTCTTTATTCTTTTAGATGTAATACTTTAGTTTGACTATTCTTTCACATTTGACTATTAGAGTTTACTTCCACATACTCTTTTACTCTGATTACTTTGGTATCATTTTTCGCACTTTGATATTGTTTTGAGATCCTTCTGAGATCCATTCTTTGTTTATTATTTCAATTACATTAATACAATGATTATTTCTTGGTCATGATTTTACTATTGTGCTATGTGGGAGGATGACTATTGAGACTTGATCTTCGGGCTGTGGATCACACCTCCGAGTATTGTAGTTAGGGAACTGGCTGGGGGGATGTGACACAACCAGTGGTCGGTAATCCTGATATTCCGATCCCTAGACAAGTCGAAGGTGGACACGCTTGACATCCTCTTTATGACATTATCTTGGAGGACAAGGAGTCACTACAAGAGGTGTGAAAGTGGTGGCAGATTCACTCCAAAAGATGTGAGCTGGGAAGAGTTTGGTGGAGTCGATGCATTTTAGTTCCATATTATATTTGGATGGTGCAGAATCTGAAACACTTTGAGGATTGTCAATGTTCTCTAGACTGAGTTATGTTCCAAGTGTTTAGGGACATGGGCAGCAAACCTACACTCTTATTGGCAGGCATATAACCCAAAGTATGCTCCTTAAATCACACTCTCTGGGTCTGAATATTTGAACCAACAGCATAGCAACTCCTCAAGAAGTATTTTGGATTCCTCCCACTCAAGGTTGGGTGAAGCCAAATGTTGATGGTAGCTCAATGGGTTTCCATGGTTAGGCAGGAGCAGGAGGCATCTTTAGGGACCATACAACATAGGTGTTGTGGGCTTTTAAAATTTTCTTGGGTGTCTAGTCGAATTTTGAAGCAGAATTTGAAACTTTGTTACATGGGTTAGAGTAGGCTAGAAATCTGAACTTTTCTCACCTTTGGGTTGAATGTGACTTTACTAATGTTGTATTTCTGGTGCAATAGCAATGCATACCATGGTGTATCCTTCAACAATGGAGAGGAGGTCTAGAGGCGTTTTTGAGTTTACGCTAGTGGAAAACTCTCATTGTTTAGAGAGACAAACATTGCAGCTGATTTTTTTGTTGGTTTGGTAGCCAGGTTTGAAGTATCTGAAATTAGTTCGCGTGAGGCAGAAATGATTAAGAGAAAATTAGATTGGGATGCCTTTGGGCTTCCTCATTTCAGTTTCTGATATTGTGCGCACACAGGTTTTTGTTTTGAGGTACCTATGAGTTTGGGTGTAAATAGGGACAACTAATGTTGTGAGTTTGAGTGATTGTGGTTCCTCTTAACCTACGTTTGTAAGTTTGCAAAATTTTTTCATTTTTAATGCAAATGACCTTTTAGCGAAGAAAAAAAGATGAGGATAGTTAAGGAAATGAAAATGTTGCAATGTTCCTTTAGTTCATACTTTTATAAAAGTAGTATGATAGTATGATACGAAGTAAATTGCAAAAAAGTGAATTACAGAGAATGTGAAGCCAGTTATTTTGGAACTATGGTAAAGGGGCAATAATTCAAATTCAAATTCAAAATACACCTATCAAGTTAGGAATTACTTAGACTCTCACCCTGGATAGTATGTTGTCCCATGTTCAAACAACATTGGACTATGGCATTTGCATATATTGAGCCAAGAAAACTTCTTGTTCAAATTTCTAATTAATCATTCCATAAAATTGCAAGTTTTATAGACCAACCTAGACAAGGATTAATCAATTTTCCTTCTTTTTAGGACTACAACCTTATTAATGTCATACTTCTTTTCTTTGGTAAAAGATGAGTTTATTGAACAAACTTAAAGCCCCCAGTGAGCTCACAACCTATTCTATCTAAAAGTAAAGCCTAGGATATAAAAGAAGGGGAGTTATTAACATCAAACTTCCTTTGTCTCAACAAACTGCAATACATACCAGAAAAGCTAAGAATTTTTTGTTCTCTCTCTTTTTTTGTCATTCCCCTTCATTCACTGTATCTACTTTTTCTTTTTTTGGTAAAGCCCAATGTAGCTACCATTGCTTGACAACTCCAAAAGATAAAAGGGAAATCATTGTCCTACAAGAGATGCATGGATAGGTGGGCTGCCTTGTATCCAATATAACTACAAATTCATTGCATGAAGATCAACTCTTTCAATTATGGGAGAACACTTTTCCTATTCTTGTGTGTGAATACAAATCTTTACATCCCCCTAGACCTATAAATGGATCGGATTTGGCTCAGATACACTAGTATCCGAATCCGATTAGCAAAACCGCTATCCGAATCTGAATCCGGCAGAAATTTAGAGAAGGCATCTGAATTTGAATCCGAAACTTTATTGGATATCCAATAAAAATCCAATCTGATAACCATTCGATTATTGATTAGTGATTGTTATTTTTTTTTTAATTTCTAATTTACAATTTCCAATTTTCGATTACCGATTATAGGTTTTCGAATCCGATTATTAGCCCATTTTTTAGATAAAAATGTTGAATACTTTACTCTAACCGGATAATTTTCGATTTTCGATTATCTGATTACTGATTACTGGTTTCCAAATCGGATTATCATCCATTTTCAAAGAAAAAATGTTGAATACTTTACTCTATCCAAAGATTATCCAATCCGATAAGCAATTATCCAAATCCAAACACGTTGCTTAGTGGATGGATACGGATATTTTTTGGTAAAAAAATTCTAAATAGGGACACCCTTAAACGAATACGGATGCAAATTCAGAGGCAAATTTTGACTATCCATTTACAGGTCTACTCCCACCCTCCCAAAAACAAATGTATATTTTTTTGGTAGGGAAAAAAGAAAAAAAAAAAAAAGGGTTTGAATACTGATCAACAGTATAATGTACAATGAGTAGTTACATGAATTTAAGTTATCATCAATGTTGAAGTACCGGAGAATAAACTATTAAAAAGAGAACCTGGTTCAAGAGTATTGTAAGATCTATCAACTCTATACCAATATAATGGGTGGATTGACTTAGTATTTCCCAAATTATCAAGGACACTACTTTCTGTCCGATTTTCGTAGAGTGCAGATCACTTTCATATTCCATCAAACCCATGAGTTATCAATTATTCGAGATTTCGAAACCACCTTAAACCTATAAAACATTAACATTGAAACAAACACCTAAGGAAATTGAGGAAGGTTCCATGAACTTTCTTTAGTTTTTGCTAAAGAATTCTGCTCTTCTCGCACTTCTTCATGTATCTAAGAAGGAATTCCACTTCTGCTCACTTATAATTCCCAACTCATTTTTCCTCACTCTATGAGTCTGTGGTGTGGCACCGTTATCCGTCACATCAAACGTCATTTCCTCTGCATTAATTTTCTTTTCTAAAAATTTCCTTTGGCTAGTTACTAGAGATAAAAAGTGAAGGAACATGCAGCTTCCCGTCGGTTGCGTTCAGGTTGGCAATCTGATTACAACATCTATAAACAGGAAATCTCACATGGAAGTGGAACAGATTTGTATGCTAGGAGTTATCATGATAATTTCCAGCCAGAAGCCTGTCGAAAGGTTTTCATTCTGTACCAGATAAGAAATCAATTTCCACAATGACAACCAAAAGCATCAAATCCTCCTAAAACTCAATGTAAAAAACTAGGGTTTTATCTCTTTCTACGTGTAGGTGTTTGCTCATTGGCTCACTGGTCGAAGTCTCCTTTCAATATAATTTCAAGTACAAAATTAGATTTGCTTTGCCTTCATACCAATGTGAACCTAATAGTTTTGTCAAAAAGGAACCTAATAATAACCAAGGACGATAAGTAAACCCTTATCACCATCTTTCTACAACTGCAAAGATTGCTTTAATTTCTAACACAACAAAACCTCATGTGAAACCATGCATTTCTGCTCAAGAATTTGCCAAAAGTAGTAGAGAACAGAGTGTGAGAAATGCATTTCCAGGATTTCCAAGCCCGCCTTTCCATTCCTACTTGCTACTCTCCAAACCTTCTCCTATATATACCTCGTCCCTCCTCCATTCAGGAGATGGATTTACAGGAGCAAAGAGCAAGGAGAAAGGGTTTGAGCAGGTGAACCTGCTTCAAGATTCTTTGCTGGTTTTGAGATAAAGCGCCTCATCTAGTAGTGAAAATATGGGTTTCCTCGCTTCAATGCTCCAATGCCCATTGGTATTTGCCTTTGGTCTCTTAGGTGAAGTGACATAGCTCTTCTATTTAATTCTCCTCGCTCATTGTGAACTGCACCATGCTTCAACTCTTTCTAAATTCAATTTACATTACTCATTTGCTTAGTGTATGTGCTTTTATAGGTAACATCATCTCCTTCTTGATCTACATTTCTCCTGCGGTGTAAGTATTTTTTTTCTTAAGGTTTTCATTTTTCATTTCTTACATTCTTTTATCCCAGTGGATAGAAGATCTATAATGATAATATCTGGTTTTATTTCACTGCACGCAGACCAACAATCAGTAAGGTTTTGGAGAACAATTCAACTGATGAATTTCAATCTTTGCTAGACATGACTGGTCTATTGATCAGCTCGATGCTTTGGATATATTATGCATCACTAAAGAAGGGTGCATATTACCTTATGGCCATTAACCTCACAGGATGTGTCACAGAGACATTTCCAACTTGCTTCATCTATTCACCAAGAAGAATTAGGGTACCAAAATAAATCTCCGCGTACTTGCACCTGAGTTTTTCTTTTAATTATAGATCCACCTTTGACTTGTCTTCTAACTCTCAAATTTGCAAAATTAATGCCAGACTTTGATGCTGCTTCTGATTCTGAGTGCTGGGGGATTCTGCCTAATCGTTTTTCTAATTGACTACCTAGCCCCAGAACAAAGTAATGTCATGATTGTCGGATTAATTTGTTATGCCTTCTCTGTGCTTCTCTTCCACAGACCCTTAAGCAGTATGGTACGTATGGTTACGTATATCACAACACCAAAGCTTAATAGCTTTTGAGTTTTGTATATACTAATTGATTTATTAATAAATCAACAGTGGAAGGTATTCCGCACAAGGAGCGTGGAGTTCATGTCATTTACGTTAACCTTCTTCATCACCTTGGATTCAGTGATGTGGTTCTTCTATGGTTATCTTCTGGAAGACTCTAACATAGCTGTAAGTGATCGATATGTGGTTACTCGAGAGATTATGACCTACTTGAATGTATCTAACTTGGTTTTTTTTTTTTTTTTTTGGGAAATAATATAGGCCCCAAACATACTGGGTTTCATCGTTGGGGTGCTTCAGATGTTGCTATATTTTATCTACAGGAACTCCAATATAAAGAAATTTGAACAGAAGGAGAGGCAAATCATTGAAGAGGATAGGTTGAACTTGAGCACGATATTATGTTCGAAGCCATTGTACCCAGTTGACCAAAAAGCCCAAGAAGCTAAAGCAGAAGTAATCTCCAAAGAGCAAAAGGCCCAAGAGAAGCCAGTAGATGAAAAAGAGAGAGACCTCAATACCCACAGCCCCCTTGAAGAGAAAGGTGAGACCCACAACGGATGAAGTTCGGGTCATCGACTGCCATGTCTGGGTATAACACAATATATGGTATACAATAGTATAAAACAATATATAATACTCCTTAAGTAAAGCTTTTTACGTTGATTTGTTTCGTTTTCAGTTAATTAAGGTGATCCTGTGTTTTTATCCTTAGCCCTTAATTGGGCAAGATTATTAGAATGCAAAAGTTTAAATCCAAATCTCTCACGTAAAGCTATAGTAACTTTTTCAACTTCCTTTTAAGTGAAAAAATGGTGAAGAAAAACAAAATTTGTTCCATTTTGAGTTTAATAGGACCAGTCTTTCCTTTTATCCTTGGCCCTTAGTCGTAAAGATTATCAGAATGTCAAAAGTTTTGGACCCTAAACCAACAATAAGCAATCATTTACCTGAAAATCATAAAACCAAACGAAGCGGAGTGGACTCAAGAGAAATCTATGGGAATGTTAGGATATTATTTTTGAGCTACTTGGCTGACAATGGAAGTAGCTTTCTCACATTAAACCATATTTCTCTGTAAATATTCAAACATAACACAACCTGTCCACCCAAAAAAAAAAAATGGAGAGTGGTTGATGCTGGAGTTGGAGTTGGAGTACATGTCAAAATCGTTGGTCCTTTAGGGTTGGAAGAGAAGAGGGTGTCCACCAACTCCCGGGCCACTTCAATCACTTCCCTATCCTTGGGTGATGCAAACGATGCGCATGAATACCACTCTGTGTACAAAACCACCAGTGTAGTCGGGCTCTCCTCGCACTGCGAGTCTTACTCCTCTAAACAGAGTCTTCATCTCCGTCTTGCTTACCTCCGGCATACCCCTTAACCGCCCATCGCCCATCATTTAAATCTCTAAAAATCTGTTTGCCTCAGCACCTAGTTTTTTTATTTTCTCACACTTCTTGATCTTTAACCATCCAACCTTTTAAACCCTTCTGTTTCTGTTTTCCTAGGTTGCTTACCTGAGATCGTTTCCATCTCCATGGCCTCATCATCAAACCCTTCCACCCCACGAGCTCCCTCTCAAAACCCCCCCCGCTTCTACAAATACATTATTCCTACTAGATGACGCGCAACCACAAGCTCTCTTCTCCCCCACAGAATACCTTGGTTGGCAAGATATTGGAAGGAAAACGCTACACAGCCCAAGCTGTTACAGAAGGCCTTATTAAAGGCTGGAATACGAAGAAGCCTGTTGATGTTATCCCACACGCAGAAAACATATACCTCTTCCATTTCTAGTATGAGATGGACCTAAAGAACGTTCTGGAAGAAAGCCCATGGACAGTTGGTGGGAATCTCATCCTCTCAAAGCGGTGGAATATGGAGCAGAATTGGAGTTTCACTAGCACAAATATTTGGATTCAGATTTTTGATGCTCCACCAGAACTGATCACAAGCTTTATAGCACTGCAATTAGGATGAATGACTGGACATCTTGCAAAGGCAATGGTCATCAATGGGATACAATTTGGCAAACAATTCAGGTATATGCGTGTTCACGTAGCTCTTGAAATCTCTGAACACTTGAAAACTCAGCTATAGATCCAGAGGAAAGGAGGCCCAATCACAGTGGAACTGAGGTGTGAACTCCTTCCACTCTATTGCGTTTTATGTGGTTTCATCGGACATGATGATTCCCAATGTGATAATATCTTTGAAGAAAAAACCCATCGGAAAACATGTGGATGCAAACTTGAAGAAATCTGTGAGGACTTCAACAAAGGTTTTTGGGGCAGAAATTAGAAGAAATCCTCCCACTACTCATTTGATAGAGCAAGCTCCGGCATCAGTACAGTTCGCAGGCACCGGAGAAGGAAACCCCAACCGACAACCACTGAGTACACAATCGGTAGTACAACCACATGGCGATTCTCCCCATACTGAGTTAGGCACTACTTACACTCAACAGCCTACAATTCCCTCCCACCACATACCTGTGTCGCGTGATGGTCACATCGTCACACGAGGGAACTCACCCATTATACCCACACTTGATAATCAAATTATCACATCCCAGTTAGCTAATCAACACATGGACATTACCGTTACCCAAAACCGCATGAACCAGCAATCTTTTAACCCCTTTCCCTACACAAACTTTATGTCTTAACCCCCCACTTTACCCAAATTTACAAGAAAACCAGCTTAATAGCCAACCCATCCCAGCTCCCTATTTCATGCATCCCATGCACTTCATACACCCTAAGGATTCACATCCTCTGTAATTTCTTTCCCTACAATTTCCTATAATTCCCTCATAGGATTGTGTCATGTGACATTAAATAATCCAACGGTCATCCATTCAATTCAAACTAGAATTTAAATAAAATTCAAATTTAGGGGTGGGTTTAAATAAAATTCAAATTTATTTTGAATTGGGTAACCGTTGGATTACTTAATGCCACATGGCACAATCCTAGGAGAGAATTGGAGGAAAAGGAATTATAGAGGATGTGAATTCCCTATAGTACACAACAACCATACCTCTTTCTACTAGAACCACCCTAGCTTCCATTACCTGCACCCACAGCTTTGGTAGTGACCTGAACTTACCTCCAGTATTTTGTCCATTTTAGCGCAGTTGTCGGGAGTTACTCTTAATCCACACCCTTTCCATTCTCAGCCTAACACTGATCACCCACAGACCCCTGTGCTTCCATTAAATGCAGCGACTGCCAACTTTGGTCAAAACCCAAAGGCCCAGAACCCTAATCTGCATCCCATACCACAACGCAACTCTAATCTCCCCCCGACCATGTGTTGAAACCCTGTAAAAGAGATAAAAACAAGTGCTCTAGACCTATCACAATTGAGACCACATCACCAAATATGGAGGATCCACACTTCTTCTTCTCCTTCATCCGACGGTCTAAACTCACCACAACACTCTTCTCCAATGGAGCATGATAGACAATAGCATTTTTTAGGGGTGGAGCCGGTGGAGCAATGCCTCCCCCATCTCCACGGGTAGCAGCAAAATTATTAAGCTGGAACGTTCAGGGCCTAGGTAACCTAACCACCAAGCGGGTCTTGAAATAGCTTAATAGGTTGGACAAACTAGATCTGCTATTTTTAATGGAGACCAAAAATTATCAAGATAAAGTTTAGAGATATGTAGCTGTTTGCAGTTGGATAATTCATATCATGTGCCTTCAAAAGGTAAATCAAGTGGACTCTCCCTTCTCTCGAAACCACATAGCAAAGTAGATGTTCTCTATGCTAATCCTCATATCATAGATACAAAAATTATAGTTCAAGGTGATCACCCTTTTTATGCTACTTTTGTTTATGTTAACCCAAAGAGATCCAATTGACATTTGATCTAGGAACAATTCGAGCAGATTGGTGAATTTTGAACAAAGGAATGGATGTGTGTCAGAGACTTCAATGCTCATCTTGGTTGGAAGGAAAAATATGGAGGCTTACAATTGAATACACATGACTGTATTAGGTTCAAAGAATTCCTCAACTACTGTGGTTTAATTGATCTTAGATTTAAAGGCTCACTTGCACAAGGTGTAATAGAAGAAAAGGGAAAGATACTATTAGAATCAGATTGGACAGAGCTCTATGCAATCTGAAATGGAGAATAGAATCCCTAAAGCAACAAATGTGTTTGTGAAGATGGCTTTAGGATCGGATCATACACTAATTATTTTGAACTTTGAAGGAGGTATCACTAAAGGTGCAAAAGCATTTCGTTTTGAAGGGGCTTGGCTATGTCACCCAGAAGCAAAAGAAATTAAAAGAGAAATCTAGGAGAAGGAATAAAATGAATCTGCAGCTGAACAATTTTAATAGAAAATGCAAGCTACACAAATCAGGTTCAAGCAGTGGAATAAAACTACTTTTGGGAAGGTTCAAGAAAACATTGCTAAACTTTCAGGTGAATTGGAGATTCTACAAAAACAAATGGGACATAATTACTCACAAGAGAAAGTGCACTAGAGAATTCACTTGCTGAGGAACTGACCAAAGGAGAGCTCATTTGGTTACAAAAATCAAGAATATCATGGCTTAGACAAGGACATGGAAAGACATCATTTTTCCGTGATACTACCATTCAACGTAGACAATCTAATAAGATCCTTAAATTAAAGAAGAGGGACGGAATGTGGACAACTTGCAAGAAGGAGATCACTGTAATCCTCACTGCCCATTTCACTGAAGCCTTCCAATCTAAACCAACTGACCCTAATGCTTTGGATCATGTCCTAAATGCTATCCCACCTCTAGTCATTCCAGAGATGAACATGAGATTATTGGAGCCACTTACAGTGGAGGAGATAAAGAGCACTCTCTTTTCAATGGGGCCTTTGAAGGCACCCGATCTTGATGGGCATCTTCCAATTTTTATTCAAAAATTATGGGATTGTATTCATGTGGACCTTACAAAGTTTGTTAATGAATTTTTCATTTTAAGGTATATGGATCCTAACCTCGATATTTCATACATATTCCTCATACCAAAAGTTCCTTCCCCAGATACAGTGGACAAGTTTAGGCCTATCAGCCAAGGAGGTGTTGCAGTTAAGGTGGCATAAAAAATCATTGTAGGCAGACTCCAACACATACTTCTAGAGCTCATTAGCCTAGTTCAATCAGCCTCTATTCCATCCAGGCTCATATCCGACAATATCTTCATGGCCCATGAACTTTTCACTATATCAAAAAGAGGATGAAAGAAAAAAGGAAGCTGTTGGGACTCAAGATGGATATGAAGAAGGAAAAGAAGCTGTTGGGACTCAAGTTGGATATGAAGAAGGCTTATGACAGGTTAGAATGGTCCTATATTAAAGCCATTTTACTAAAATTTGGTTTTGATAATCATTGGGTATCTATGGTCATGAGTAGTATCACCTCAGTATCATATAAACTTCTGGTTAATGGGAACATTAGTAGCTCAATCATCCCCTCTAGGAGAATCCGGCAAGGAGACTAAGGTTGTCGATTCGGTACCGTACTGGTAATTCGGTACAGTACGGTATTGAATTTTAAACCTCATACCGAAATGTACCGTACTGAATTTATACGGTATGGTATGAAAATAATATTTTAAAAAAATGGTATGAAAAAATGGCACAGTTCGTACACGGTTCATTTTTATTACGATATGAAAATTGGTATGAAACCATTCTTTTATTATGGATTTCCTTAAGTGCAGCAGTTGACGAAACAAAGCATATGGTGTATTTTTGCCTGGGGCAAAAAATCAGTATGGTCCATTTCTATATCATGGGGATGATGATGATAGAATGCCATAGAAACAGAACCAAACTACTTGTTCCTAAACCCCTAGCAGGATATTTTGTTGGAAATATATTATCACAAGGCAATCATATAAGACAAATAAAGCAGAATTAGAAAACTTATCTTGATTCAAATGGCATGAACAAAACCCTTTTCGAAAGCTTTGTTACATACAACCATCTTGATAAACGAAAATTGACGGAGTTGAAACGTGCCAGTAACGACACTTTCTTTAAGGTATTTAAACGCCCCCAAATTATGCATATGGGTCAAGAATGCGTTTTCACCTCCAAGATCAGTCAACCCCTCCATCTCAGACGGTGCACTCCGTAATTGATGGACTAAGGGATCCGTAAAGCTACATTCACCAATTCGTTTTCTATGACACAATTTAAAGTAAACCAATGATTTTCAAAACATTCGTGCAAAATAACAAACTCCTCCCACCTTTATATAGGAGAGCAAGAGACACCAACGAAGGTTGTCTCCAAAGGTTATATCTCTTCCCTTAAGGCATGTTTGTTAGCAAAGACACCTATTGGCCATTTAGGTGTCTTTTAGGAAAAGACCCAACCTTTAGAAAAACAAATTGTTTGAATTTTCAAATAAATAATGAAAATTACAACAATCCCCCACAAAATTCAAAAATTTTGGGAAAACAAAATACTAAACTGGTGAACATATTAAACGCAATAGGATATGTCGTTATAGGTGTCTTTTGGACTTGAATCGATACTAGCTCTAATGAACCTCGCTACAGAATACAAGTGAAGTTAGACTTCTTGAACATTTCCTTAGTGTGTAGCTGACAAGCTCATCAGCCATATCCTATCAGTCGACTTTACATGATAAACCCTTTTATAAAATTTATTCTTTTGGACATTTTTCCTCTAATAAAAGAGAACAGGTCATGTCCTAGATCTCAGTCTCATGGATGTCTAAAGAATTCGCCTATATAATTCTTATTGGAAAGCGACCTTATTTCCTACATCCACTTAGGCTTTAATCATATACTAACACAAATTAGTGCCAGGAATTCAAGAGAAAGGAGAACTCCATAACAATTAAAAAAAAATGTAATCGTAGAAAACGATTCCGTGGATGAATGGAAGTTATCAGTCCACAGATTCCTATCAGCTTACGAAACTTAATATTGGTCCAATCAGAGCATCGCCGGTCATTGTTTGTTAACTACCGGAGCGTGGCATCGAACCTTGTTCCACATTTTTTTGTTTTCTGCCTCTTTCCTTGAAGAAGGAAAAAAATAAAATCATAAAAAAAGCAAATGAGAGGAAGAAAGAAGGAAAACCCTCAGAGACCTGTGAATAATCACCCATAGAAAATGAGAATGAAACCAGACCAAAAAATCCAATCAAATAATCGAAACCGACGAACCTCACCAGAAGAGCAAATCGATACCAAAAAATTGGAAATAGAAACGAATCAAAGATGAGGTAGTCTCTGTTTCATTGATTGGGGAAGAATGTAATGGCTGCAAAATCACTTTTGTTAGGATTGTCAATTGGCTCTTCATATCAATGGGATTGCTTCCTCACTAGGATTCCTTATCTTCTTCCATCAAACTTGTTTGAAGGATGAATCATTAGCTTCACACTATCAAGGATAACAATGAAGCCCAAGAGCCAAAACAAATTGCAAAGCAAAGATCCAAAATCATAAAAAAAAGAATGAATAAGCTAAACAACCAGGTAAAATGAAGAGAAGAGAAGAGAAGAGTAGGAGACAAAGAAGGCTCTCAACTTCGCACCGTTCGCCTGAACGTTGTAACGCAGTGATTTAGAGACTTGTTGTTTGCTGCTTGCAATCGAAACCAAAATCTTGAAGAAGAGAAGAGTAGGAGACGATATGAAGAAGGCTCTCACAATCTCAGTGATCAGTCGCTGGTCTGGAATGCAGGACAGAGGAATCGACGGAAGAACGTGTTGTATTATTTTTAATATAATTGTTGAGCAAACTAACCTAAATCGCAGCGGAATTGAAATAAGAAAGGAAACAATCAAGCATGACAAATGATGTTACTTGGTTCGGTCCTAAGACCTACATCCAAGGATGAGTTGAACACTCAACAAGCTACGCAATCATCAAATAGCCAAGCAAGGTTACAGCCCTAAATCAAGAAGTGAATACTCTATACATGGACAAAGAGAGAACACATGAGACTTGGAATGACCACACCCGTAACCGTAGACCAAACCGAAGTTTATCTCCCTTTCTGCGCAAGCCAAGAACACCACAGCTAGTGCCTTCAATGCATACAATAGCAGATGGTATTAAACCTCCATTAGAGCATCAATCAAGAAGAAGAAGATGTAGAACTCAATGTGCACAATTGAATCACCACACTCAGAACTGAGAGCCAAAAACCAGAGAAACCGAGAGAGAGAGATGAGAGAATCGTATGAGCAAGATCACTGAAACGAAGCCCTAAACCCCCAATTACATGATACACAAACATGAGGGTAAAAAGACTACTTTGCCCCTCAAACTAATCAATAAGACAACCTCAGTCTTAAAACTATGTAAAATGACAAGATTACCCCTGTATACATATACAACATTCTCCACCTTGACTCTGCTATTTTGACGATGCATAAACCTAAGAGTAAACACAAACCCATTAAATAAATACAAAAAGAAATGTAAAGCAAACTATAGAGATAATAATTTTAACAAGTTTAAAGCAAACTTAAACTTATCAACAGGTACTACTTTAGTCATAATATCTACAGGGTTAATAGAAGTATCTATTTTACATATATCAATTAAACCCATAGCAATTATATCTCTAATGAAGTGCAACTTTACATCAACATGCTTTGTTCTTTCATGAAACACATTGTTCCTAGCAAGACTCAAAGCACTTTGGGAATCACAATAAACAAGAGAATGCAAGTCATGAAAACCAAGCTCCTCTAGAAGCCCCTTAAGCCACATGCATTCCTTAACAGCCTCAGAGAAAGCAATATACTCAGCCTCAATGGTTGAAGGTGCCACCACATGTTGGAGTGTGGACTTCCAACTCATCAGATTCCCACCAATAGCAAACTAGTATCCAGTTATGGATCTTCTTTTATCCAAATTAGAGGCAAAATCAGAGTCACAATATCCAATAATGCCAAGCTTATTAACACAAGAATTATCATGAATAATCTTATAAGATGCAAAATTTTTCAGATATCTCAACAACCACATAACTGCATTCAAATGTGAATCACATGGCCTACTCATGTATCTACAAACAAGACCAACTGAATAAGCAATATCAGACCTACAACAAACCATAGAATACATGAGACTACTAACACATTCTTGATATATTCTATCAGTTAAAGCAGCATTAGAATCCATTATAAGCTTAAAATGAGCACCAAGAGGAGTATTAACAGTTCTAATATTATCATGTCCAAACTTTTTAACAAGTTTATGAATACAACCAATCTGAGACAAGGTCAAAACACCACTAGGTCTATCCCTATAAATGTCTATGCCAAGAATCCTTTTAGCAGCCCCTAAGTCTTTCATTTGAAATTCAGATTTCAACATAGACTTAAGTTTACAAATATGAAATTTATCCTTTGATGCAATAAGCATATCATCAACATAAAGCAAGAGATAAATGAAAGAATTAAGACTAAACTCACAATAATAAACACAATTATCATAAGAGCTTCTCTTGTACCTATTCTTAAGCATAAATTCATCAAATTTTTTATACCATTGCCTAGGTGATTGTTTTAAGCCATACAATGACCTTAACAACAAACAGACATTAGTCTCACTCCCCTTCACAACAAAGCGCTCAGGCTGAACCATATATATATATATATATATATTCTCATCTAACTTACCATTCAAGAATGCAGTTTTAACATCCAACTGTTCAAGTTCAAGATCAAAGAGAGTAGCAAGGGCAAGAAGAACTCTAATAGAAATATGTTTCACAACAGGTGAAAACACTTCAATCTATTCCCTCAACTTAAGAATAACCCTTAGCTACTAATCTTGCCTTATACCTTGGTTGTTCTACACCAGGAATACTAGCCTTAAATTTATAAACCCACTTACAACCAATCAACTTCTTTCCTTTGAGTCTATCAACAAGAGTCCAAGTCTGATTTTTCATTATAGATTCCATTTGATCTTTCATGGCAATAAGCCATTGCTTGCTATCCACACAATCAAGAGACTCTTTATATGTCATAGGCTCACATCCCTTAAGCTGGTAAGCCACATTAAGAGCACAAGAAATCAGATTTGGACTAGAATTAGATTAATTTATATTAGCATATCTAGAAGGCCTCTTAATATCTCTTCTAGACCTATCTCTAGCCAATAAATAATCATCTAATGGATCCTCATCTTTAAGCTCTTCTTTAACCTCTAAAGAACCACTACCAGCTTTTAGATCATCATCATTAGCCTTAGGATCAGATTCATCAATCTCAGTCTTAGATTTATCCCCTAACTCCACCTCAAATATGGTCTTATTTAGATTATGGGAGTTAGATCTAACACTAGATGAATCAACTTTTAGAAATTCAAGTTCATTGAACTTAACATTTCTACTAATTACAATCTTTTTTTCTTGCAAACACCAAAGCCTATATCCTTTAACACCTAAAGGATACTCTAGGAAGACACACTTCCTACCCCTAGGCTCAAGCTTACCCTTGTTTTGGTGAACAAAACAAACACAACCAAAGGGTTTTAACACATTGTAATCAGCATGTACATTACTCCACCTAAAATCAGGTGTATTAAAGTCAATTGAGGAACAAGGAGATTTATTAATGACATAACAAGCTATACTAGCAGCTTCAACCCAAAATTTCTTACTTAGGCTAGATTCAATCCATTTGCATCTAATTATATCCATGATTGTCCTATTCATCCTCTCAGCCACTCCATTCTGCTGAGAAGTATATGTGCATGTTCTATGTCTAGTAATTCCATGTTCCTTACAAAAAATTATAAACTTTTCATTCACAAATTCAAGACCATTATCAGTTCTAAGTTTCTTGATTTTGTTCTCAGTTTGATTTTCAACTAAAACTTTCCACTCTAGAAATTTATCAAAGACAGCTGATTTATCTCTAAGAAAATACAGCCAAGTCTTTCTAGAGTAATCATCAATAATATACAAGAAATATTGGGCACCTGAAAGAGACAAGGGTACATTTGGATTTCCCCACAAATCAGAATGTATATATTCAAGCACATGAGTGGTCTTATATGAAGAATGAGGGAATTTAGTCTTATGAAGCTTACCCATAGCACACACATCACAAAAAGTCAAAGGGCTAAATTTCTTAAGGCTTATCTGGCCACTTTTATATAACTGTCCAAGCCCCTTACTACTTATGTGACCCAACCTTCTATGCCAAAGCTCCACCTCACTAAGAACCCCACTAGAGACTGATGCAGCCCCTAAAACCACATTTCCATTTAAGAAGTATAAATCATTCTTCAAATCAGCAGTTAATATTACACTACTACCCCTCATAACCCTAAGAGAACCATCTCTAGAGGTATAATGAAAACCCCTAGCATCTAGCTGACTCAAGGACAACAGGTTTCTCCTAAGTCCAGGCACATGTCTCACCTAGATCCAATCCCATCATTCAATCTTAGTCTAATAGATCCAATCCCCACAACATCACATGCATGATGATTACCCATTAACATCTTACCACCTCTAATGGACTCAAAAGTGATAAACCATTCATTTCTAGGAGTCATATGAAAGGTACAGCCTGAATTTAAGATCCAAGCATCATGATCACTACA